>NW_027128642.1:0-62856 GCF_037325665.1 Littorina saxatilis
CCCCCGTTTGCTTTACACACCTGTTTGGTTTAAAAATAAGTTTATTTTAACAAAGGTTACAATCATGACATGTATACAAAGTTCACAGAAACAGCAACAAGCTAGAAGCTTATAGTGGTGTTCCTGCATGACAGTACAACATAAGGCGGTAACGGGTGAAAAATTTGTCTCAATAAACCAAATCTATTAATAACGTAATGAACCTGTTTCATCAGATGAACGTAACAGGCGAACCTCGGACTATAATAATACCCCCTTAGTTGAATACCCTGGATGGCAGAAATATGCGGGTATGGAGAGGCTCTTGTCAACTAATTGTTACTGTCATTTGCATGGTGCGTTTGAAACAAATGCGGTTTAATGTGCGGCTCTGTCTGTCTGTTCGTCTGGGGAGGTCGAGTTTCGGTGTTGTTCGGGTGGTTTATGGTGTCAGATGTTTTGGGTGGAAGCGTGTGGTTAATTAGGGGAATAAAGTGGAACGTATAAATTAGTTTGTGTGTGTGTGCGCGCGCGCGTGCGTGTGTGTGTGTGTGTGTGTGTGTGTGTGTTTGGTTGGATGTCAGATGTTTTGTGTTGAAGTATGTGGGTAATAAGAGGATTGGAGTCAGTGGAACTTATTAGTGCGCGCGTGCATACGTGCGCGGGTGTGTGTGTGTGTGTGTGTGTGTGTGTGTGTGTGTGTGTGTGTGTGTGTGTGTGTGTGTAAGAGAAAAACGATCAGAGACAATGACAGAGATTAATAACCAACCTCGATTTTTTCCCCATACTTTTCAATATAATATCCCGATAAGTACACATCCACTGAAACCACACTATAACCCTTGCATGCAGAGCTGAAGTGTTGATTCAGTCGTTCGAACCTCACTCGACGCAGAACGACAAAGCAAAGACAATAAGATGGGGACCGTGCATTTTGTTTGATCAAATAACCTACCTGTGGTATTTGTAGGTGTTGCAAGAAAGCGTCACAACTCCATAGTCTTTGAATCGAAAACCAAGAAAGGTAAGTTATTGGATCGTTATACATATCTATAACAAAACAAAACGTAACTTTAAATGATCTTCGACCCAGCGATCTTTTAAGCGGACAGACAGACAAACACTTTTAACACAGAAAATAAACTTCTCTGACAAATTGTCCAGAAGCTCGCCCGGAAGACACAAGCGAGATAATCGAAGTGTCGACTCTATTCTTTGTATGGAGTCTCAACTACAGATCAGGGATATTATCCGCCTGCAAACGTAGTTCTTTCGACAGAAAATACAAGCACAACTATATGGTGGGATAAGTGCAATCGTCATGCTGTCATGTCGGAAGGCTTGAGGCTTTCACGTGTTGGAAAGAAGCCTTCATTTTTTACATTTAGTCAAGTTTTGACTAAATGTTTTAACATAGAGGGGGGAATCGAGACGAGGGTCGTGGTGTATGTGCGTGTGTGTGTCTGTGTGTGTGTGTGTGTGTAGAGCGATTCAGACTAAACTACTGGACCGATCTTTATGAAATTTGACATGAGAGTTCCTGGGTATGAAATCCCCGAACGTTTTTTTCATTTTTTTGATAAATGTCTTTGATGACGTCATATCCGGCTTTTCGTGAAAGTTGAGGCGGCACTGTCACGCCCTCATTTTTCAACCAAATTGGTTGAAATTTTGGTCAAGTAATATTCGACGAAGCCCGGACTTCGGTATTGCATTTCAGCTTGGTGGCTTAAAAATTAATTAATGACTTTGGTCATTAAAAATCTGAAAATTGTAAAAAAAAATAAAAATTTATAAAACGATCCAAATTTACGTTCATCTTATTCTCCATCATTTGCTGATTCCAAAAACATATAAATATGTTATATTTGGATTAAAAACAAGCTCTGAAAATTAAATATATAAAAATTAATATGAAAATTAAATTGTCGAAATCAATTTAAAAACACTTTCATCTTATTCCTTGTCGGTTCCTGATTCCAAAAACATATAGATATGATATGTTTGGATTAAAAACACGCTCAGAAAGTTAAAACAAAGAGAGGTACAGAAAAGCGTGCTATCCTTCTTAGCGCAACTACTACCCCGCTCTTCTTGTCAATTTCACTGCCTTTGCCATGAGCGGTGGACTGACGATGCTACGAGTATACGGTCTTGCTGAAAAATGGCATTGCGTTCAGTTTCATTCTGTGAGTTCGACAGCTACTTGACTAAATGTTGTATTTTCGCCTTACGCGACTTGTTTTGAATTGTTGCATCGTCTAGCTTCACAGCACGCTCCTCAAACTGATGTTGCACCTTTTCAAATCCCAATAGCTGGAAATACGTGTGACAGTTTCTGTTTGCCATGACCACTCCGCGAACAATATCGCTTGTAATGTTTACTGACCATTTCGTCAACTGCCAGTTCTTCAAACCAGAGCAACAAATTTCTTTATTTGGTGTTTTACGTCGTTTTCAACCACGAAGGCTATATCGCGACGGGGGAAGGGGGAAGATGGGATAGAGCCACTTGTCAATTGTTTCTTGTTCACAAAAGCACTAATCAAAAATTTGCTCCAGGGGCTTGCAACGTAGTACAATATATGACCTTACTGGGAGAATGCAAGTTTCCAGTACAAAGGACTTAACATTTCTTACATACTGCTTGACTAAAATCTTTACAAAAATGGACTATATTCTATACAAGAAACACTTAACAAGGGTAAAAGGAGAAACAGAATCCGTTAGTCGCCTATGCTGGGGAGCATCGGGTAAATTCTTTCTCGTCCCAACCAATATGGGACTCCCCCTAACCCGCGGGGGTGAGCCACAAAGCAAAGACAATAGGAACCGTAAGGACCAAGCAGTGTTTGATTAGACAGCCCTTCTTCCACACTCTCAGGTTTAACGCTCAGAGACTACAGGGGAACCCCCTTTTCCAAGATCCCCCCTCCCCACCCAACCCCATCTCACCTCCCCCCAACCCACCCGGCAACCCCCGATTTAAAGATCCCAGACTCAAGAGTGCTCCCCCGCGCATCCCGTTATAAGATCTTGCTTTCTCCGATATTTCTGTTCATTTCCTCTGTAAAGTAACCTATTGTCTTCTTCCTCTCGTTCGCTCCTACCTCTATTTTTCAGACTACCTCTTTTTTAGGACCCAATTTCCGTAAGATATTGGGAAGTCTTGAAAGGGGGTTTCCGCTGAACTCGTGATTTACTGCTCTGTCTTTTTACATTTAGTCAAGTTTTGACTAAATGTTTTAACGTAGAGGGGGGAATCGAGACGAGGGTCGTGGTGTATGTGCGTGCGTGTGTGTGTGCGTGTGTGTGTGTGTGTGTGTCTGTCTGTCTGTGTGTGTGTGTAGAGCGATTCAGACTAAACTACTGGACCGATCTTTATGAAATTTGACATGAGAGTTCCTGGGTATGAAATCCCCATACGTTTTTTTCATTTTTTTGATAAATGTCTTTGATGACGTCATATCCGGCTTTTCGTGAAAGTTGAGGCGGCACTGTCACGCCCTCATTTTTCAACCAAATTGGTTGACATTTTTGTCAAGTAATCTTCGACGAAGCCCGGACGTCGGTATTGCATTTCAGCTGGGTGGCTTAAAAATTAATTAATGACTTTGGTCATTAAAAAACTGAAAATTGTAAAAAAAATATGTTTTTTATAAAACGATCCAAATTTACATTCATCTTATGCTCCATCATTTGCTGATTCCAAAAACATATAAATATGTTATATTTGGATTAAAAACAAGCTCTGAAAATTAAATATATAAAAATTAATATGAAAATTAAATTTTCGAAATCAATTTAAAAACATTTTCATCTTATTCCTTGTCGGTTCCTGATTCCAAAAACATATAGATATGATATGTTTGGATTAAAAACACGCTCAGAAAGTTAAAACGAAGAGTGGTACAGAAAAGCGTGCTATCCTTCTCAGCGCAAGTACTACCCCGCTCTTCTTGTCAATTTCACTGCCTTTGCCGTGCGCGGTGGACTGACGATGCTACGAGTATACGGTCTTGCTGCGTTGCATTGCGTTCAGTTTCATTCTGTGAGTTCGACAGCTACTTGACTAAATGTTGTATTTTCGCCTTACGCGACTTGTTTTGTTCTCCGTTGAGTCTTTATTGTCCAGGTGTATAAACTACAACTACAAGGGACTTAATTGTGAGGACTGCGCGAGTGATAAAGCTGGGAATGTTGTTTACTGTGATAACCTGGATGTGAGTCCCACTTGTTACAGAGTGAGCCTATCTTGTGACGGAGCTAACAGTCAGCTCGTGTTTTGAATGACTTGTTTGGTGCAGGTATTTTTTACGAGTAGCCTATAATGCGCAGTTGACAAATATAGGCCTACTTGTTGGACGCGTGGGAAGAAGAGTTAAATCTAAACACTTGTGGTGAATGTTTGAATTCAGGCGCCCGATTAGACACACACACTGTGACACATGAGCGCGCACGTACGCACGCACGCACGCACGCACGCAAGCACACACACACACACACACACACAAATGAGCACGCGCGCACGCACGCAGACACGCACACGCACGTACGCACGCATCCTCACCCACGCACGCACGTACACACACGACACGCACACACACACACACACACACACACACACACACAATGCACACACACACACATGGGTGCACGCTCACGCACACGCACTGACACACGCACGTATACATGTCTGTATTTTTCTGTTTATATGTGCGTATGACTTGTATGTTTGACCGTTTCTTCAAAAAAGGGTCAATGCATGTGCACTAATGGTAAGGGTGCACGTGCACTTACATCGTCAATACTTAAAAAAAACCCGCTTGTCTAAAATTAACACAAGCGCGAAAAAGAAGACATGAACACGCATTTGCATCCTTTTTTCTCAATGTATATCCAAGCTGTAACAATGGCCACAGAAAAATCTATTCTGTACAGTCTAGACTGCAACGAATCCAGAATTAACTGTGACCCACTTTGAGAAATCGTGAAGGAGACAAAGTCGATAATAGACAGACAGTGGCGTCAGTTTGCAACAGACAAGATAGCAGTGTTTACCTGTTTCTTCCCCCCTCCCTCCCGATTTTCCTTCTAGACCCCCCCCCCTCCCCCACCCACCCCCCCCCCCCCCTCTCTCTATCAAAACCATCGGTTAGCGTTGACAAGAAACCAACAACTTAATTCATGATACAACGTCTTGCATCGAACTCGACGTAAACGCTGTCTTTTCCCCGGTTACACCGCGCATCAGCAGTTATTGTCCCTAATGGTTTAGAAAACTGTGAGGACTTACAGAACCGGTAGTTAGTCGAGTAAATATTTAATTCTTTCAAACATTCTTCGAGCTTCTCTTATTCCAGCTATCTAACTATATATAGGGTGTCTAAAAAACAAAGTACACCAAAAGACATTGATACATCAGTACCGAGAAATGGAAAAACTAAGAGAAGGGACAAAGAAATCCGAATGACAACACAGTGGTTCCAACAGGATGGAGCCCCACCACATTCTCAGAGAAATCCAAAACATCCCACAGGAAACATTCCCCAATGTAATGAACAATATGGCAATGAGGATGCAGTCTGTCATTGGAAAACGGGGTGGCTACATTGATCACGTGGTGTGAAGAAACAGACGACCTCAACTGAAACCTGTGAACTGGGGACAAAACTTCTATGAACTGACCACAACATCACACAAAAGTGATTTCAATAAAGTTACTGACTTGTCTGTAGTATTGAAAGAAAATCGTTTTTTTTTTAAGGCACCCAGTATATCTATGGCATGGTGTCTGTGTCTTTGACACTTTGTTTGTGTGTTTGTGCGTCAGCAGAACGTTGTGTCACAGTTTCCATGCTGTGGTGTCAAACTCTGATTATGTTCAGCACGCGGAAGTATTATTACGTCAATTACCCGCACAACCTAACCTAGGTGGTGGGTTCAAGTGCTAGTCTTTCGGATGAGACGAAAAACCGAGGTCCCTTCGTGTACACTACATTGGGGTGTGCACGTTAAAGATCCCACGATTGACAAAAGGGTCTTTCCTGACAAAATTGTATAGGCATAGATAAAAATGTCCATCAAATACCCGTGGGACTTGGAATAAAGTAAAAAAATTCCATCTCACACGGCATTAAGTCTCAGGAAACATGAATACACGCATGCAGGGAAAAAAAAATATGGGTAGCGCCGTATGTATGGCAGCTCGCTTTCCCCGGGGAGAAAGCAGCCCGAATTTCCATGAGGGTAACCTCACTGGACTGTAAATCTTATCCAATCCAATCCAATCCAAAACCTGTTGCTTACCGTGTGTGCTGTAACATGTCAGTGTCATTGTGTGATAGTAACGTGTGTGCATTCCTGATTGTAAGAATGACCGGGTTGGTTGAAGAGAAGGAGTGGGGGGAGGGGGGGCTGTGAGAGAGAGAGAGAGAGAGAGAGAGAGAGAGAGAGAGAGAGAGAGAGAGAGAGAGAGATGATGATGATGATGATGGAACTTTATTTTTCAAGGATAGAGGTTGAAGTCGACGCCTTTTCTTACAACCGGTCCTTACTTCTAATAGTATAAATGTCTAATAAATGATAAACAAGTAAAGCAACATGACAAATGATAAACAAATTAAACGAACATGGCTGCAATTACTGGCCGTATAAAATTTCATCTCACACGGCATCACTGCAGAGCGCCTAGAACTGTACCCACGGAATATGCGCGATATAAGCCTCATTGATTGATTGATTGATTGAACAACCCAGCAAGCAATCGACAAGTAAGCGAGAGAGAGAGAGAGAGAGAGAGAGAGAGAGAGAGAGAGAGAGAGAGAGAGAGAGAGAGACAGAGAGAGAGAGAGAGAGAGAGAGAGAGAGAGAGAGAGACAGGGGGGGGAGAGATAGAGAGACCGGTTGTAAGAAAAGGCGTAGCCTTAAACCTCTATCCTTGAAAAATAAAGTTCCATCATCATCATCATCATCTCTCTCTCTCTCTCTCTCTCTCTCTCTCTCTCTCTCTCTCTCTCTCTCTCTCTCTCTCCTCAAAGAACACACAGGTGAGTCAGGTAACATGAAGGCAGGAGGATGAAAGGTGAAACGTGAAACGGTGTGGTTGTGGAAATGAACACCTCACACACCTGTCCACGGGGTGATGGATGAGTGACGGGAGTTTAAGCTGGTGCACCCTGGCTGTCGGTGATCGAACCAGGCATAAACGTTCGGTCGCTGCCACTCTCTGAATGTACAGGCGCTAGAAGAAGAACACAATCTTTGCGTTCGGTGTACGGTGTATTAATTTAGCTTCTCACAGACTTGTTTTTAAAATTGAAATAAAAAGAAGCGAGAAAGGTATGTTCTTTGAACGTTTAGTTTTTGATAAAACAAGACAAAACAAACATTTAACGTTCCAATAACTTACCTTTATTGTGTGTTTTTTAATTCTTGAGTTTAGAACGTTAACAACTTATCTGTTTTTGGATATTTGTTTATAATTAAAACCTTGGCAGTTTTTTATTTTTTATTTGTTGTTGTTGTTGTTGTTGTTGTTGTTGTTGTTGTTGTTGTTGTTGTTGTTGCCATCGCAGCACTCGAAGCAGCCAAATAGGTGAAGATTATTGGATTCTTTTAGCGCTGTTGGTGTTACTCATGTCATAAGAGTGGGATTTTAGCTTTAGCTCACGCGCCTGTTTGAAGAATGCGTGACAGTCTACGTAAGTCGAACAAATCCATCTTTCGGGGAGAGTTTGATCTGAAGAAACTTTCTTTGAAATAGAGCGGTGTGTAGTCAAACGTGGATTTGCCCCAACCTCCGCCCCTAGTGTGACCTGTCTTCTTTCGGAATTTTGTAAAATATAGATGTGATTTTTGATGAATGTATTTGTGTTTTACGTTTCTGGACTGAGTTTGACCTTCCTGGTTGCATGACGGGGAGGCAAAGAACGAAGCAACAGTTAAACAGTCAAAGTTCTTCAAGGCTACGGAGATCATTGGTTGAACTCTCTACCATCCGCTATATACCATCATATCAGTTTGTCTGTCAGGCTTTATCTTTTTTCCTCTGCCCCGTCCTCCACAAACACAGACACACACTCACACGCATGCACACGAATACACGCAAGGACGCGCGCACACGGATACACGCACGCACACACGCACGCACGCACGCACCCCTGACACATGGAGGGGAGAAGAAGGGAAGGTTAGATGAAGTATGTCCGGACCACAAAACACACTCCGGTCATCAATTTTATATGATCTCCGAGCTTGTCACGGTTTGACGGGGTCAGCAAGTCGTACCTTTGTGGCAAGTGGTTCTATTTTGCATTTGACGACATCCGGACGCCTTTTCTTTGTTCGTATTTCATTTTCTTGCCTTTGTTTTGAATTTGAATGGCAGTTATTACTGGCTGCATGCAAGTAACATTGGTTTAATTCTAAACAATGTTTATAAACACATTCGCGCGCGCGCATGCACGTATATATGCGTACACACACACACACACACACACACACACACACACACACACACACACACACACACACATACACACACACTCACACACACAGACACCCACACACACACACACACACACACACACACACACACACACACACACACACACACACTGACACATTATATGAAAATTGACCAATATAATTATATATGACATTTTTTACAGAACAAGACTGTGCTAGCGAGACAGTCACAAAGAGAGAGAGAGAGAGAGAGAGAGAGAGAGAGAGAGAGAGAGAGAGAGAGAGAGAGAGAGAGAGAGAGAGAGAGAGAGAGAGAGAGACGTAAGACGTAAGACGTAAGACATTTTATTGATTAAACACACAAGGTTCATTTCAACGGGGGGAGAGAGAGAGAGAGAGAGAGAGAGAGAGAGAGAGAGAGAGAGAGAGAGAGAGAGAGAGAGAGAGAGAGAGAGAGTCCATCCGCATCGCTTTCTGTCCGTAGTGGCTGCCATTTTTGCATGACAAAAAAATAGATTTAACAGCCACGTTATTGTTAATAATTGATCCATAAGTCAGTGGCAATATCGTAAAGCTGTTTGTGAGGTTGTCAACTGCACACAAGAGACACTTGATACAACTTCACGTTTTATTCAGCCTATGGACGGCCATGCAACTGTTACCTCTGATCGCTGGGTGTTGGCCTGCTGGAGTTTTTTTGTGTTGTGATATATATATGACACTCACTGATAAGGTTCTTTAGTGTGAATGTGTGTGTTTGTACGCGTGCGCGCGCGCGCGCGCGCGCGTGTGTGTGTGTGTGTGTGTGTGTGTGTGTGTGCGTGTGAACTTTTGCGGACGTTCGAACTGATATCTGCGATCTGGCGTGTGTGTGTGTGTGTGTGTGATCAAAGATACAGGCGTACCACATTCCGTATCTTCATATCCCCCCCCCCCCCCCCCTAGGTCTTTCATCCCGGTATCTATACTGAACAGCTGTAGAGGACAAGCCAAACCAACAATTGCGAATGAGTTTTTTGCTGCGCGAGGGAAACAATCCTTGAATTTGCATCTTGTATTTACCAGTCTGTAAAACACTTACATCTGACAGGGGTAAAATCTTCAATATATATATAACAATTATGAAAACGCATGCTAAGTTCTTGTAGACACGTGTAAGGGCTAGAAAGCTTTTCATTGAGAAAATTAACGATTAAAAGTGAGGACACTAGTCTTATTTTTTTCACTACCTATTTTATTCATGTTTTTATTACTTAGTTAGTGGAAGAATCTTTTGTAATGTATGTTTGATGGTGTATGCTTTTAATTAAGCGTTGCTGACTATGAATGTAGATGTAAATGCTTGTATAACTGTGTTTTAATTTTAAATGTGTCAAGCGCAAAGAGCATAATTGTAAAGTTATGATGTTGCGCTATATAAATGCTCATTTATTATTATTATTATTATTATTTTTATAGCAGTGTGTATCCCTTTCCCGCGTATGTCTGTGAATTATTCATTTTGCGAAACGCAGATTTCATGGGCAGTTTCATATGGCAATTCGTTTGTACAAAAATAAATTTGTTTTGTTTTGATCTAAAATGACTAAATGATGCATTGTGTAAGTAAATAATACATTATTTACTTAAATAATGCATTATTTAGATCACAATAAAAAATAATAATTTCTTTTCAAACGGATTGCTATAGTTTCATGTCACTTTGATGAAGCACTACGAAATCACCGCGCTAATTGTGTAATGCAACACAGTGAGTGTCTGTGTGCGTAGTATACGTTCTTCGGCATCGCATGTCAACCGAGATCGAGGATGTCTGTGTCATGTATGCTTCCTCCCTGATCTCCTTCCTCCCTTCCTGTGTAGTGTCTTCCTGTGTCTTCCTGTGTAGTGTCTTCCTGTGTAGTGTCTTCCTGTGTAGTGTCTTCCTGTGTAGTGTCTTCCTGTGGCATTGTAGCAAGCTTACAATGCGCCTGGCTTCAGATTGGCATTACAATTTCTTCATAATCATTTTATCTTACGAGCAAAGCTGCCTGCCTTACAATCGGCTACACAATGGGCTATTACGTGCGGGGCAAACTGACTCTTATTCGTGGATATTATCAATATAGATCTGTCCTTGTTATTTCTGCTTCACGGTGCATTTCTGTATCCGTGCTCCATTCAATTTGATTTTACGTATTGATTAATATATGATAAAATAAGCTGCTATCGCTCGAAATTTGAGGGAAAAAAATCTTTCATGTATTATTAGAAATGCCTACTATGAACTGAGAAAAATTAGCTCCATCCGCCACTGCCTTTCTTCCGATGCTACAAAAACCCTCATTTGCTCTCTCGTTCTTTCAAGACTAGATTACGGAAATGCCCTTCTTTCTGGTTCTTTTGACTATCTCATTGAAAAACTGCAGAAAGTACAGAACAACTCCGCTAGATTAATCACAAAGACCCCTAAAAGACACCACATCACACCTGTTTTGAGATCTCTTCACTGGCTGCCTGTAAGAAGTCGTATTCAATACAAAATTGCATGCATTTGTTTCTCTTTCTTTCATGGTACAGGACCTGCTTATCTCTCTGAGATGTAATCAAAATATTCAAACCTCTCCTCTCTTCGCTCTGCAACAGATACCAATGTACTTAGTAAACCAAAAAGAAACAGAAAATCAACTAACTATGGATTTGTGAGATCCTTCAAGTACCAGGGACCTCTTGTCTGGGAGAAAATCCCCCGGAGCATTAGGGATTCCCAGTCACCATCTGCCTTTAGAACAGCCCTCAAAACACACATGTTTAAGTTAGACCTCTGAAGGAGATCCCATGATCAGTGAGTCATTGGCGCTGCCACGTGTATTATCTACTAAAGTGTGGCGTTCGTGAAGATGTGTATGTGCCTATGTGTGTTGTACTAGTATAACGTACGCGTACCTGGAATGACATTGCGGGTTACCTGAACATTGACAATGACGAAAGAAAGATTGTGTGTGTGTGTGTGCGCGCGCGCCTGTGTGTGTGTGTGTGCGTGTGTGGGTGTGTGTGCGTGCGTGTGTGGGTGTGTGTGACCATGTTTGAATTTATTCGGATTTGGTTCTCTTTCCTTGTTTGTATTATGATTATGTAAGTGTAAAGCGCTCTGGGCTTGTCACCACGAGGTTTACGCGCTATATAAGTAATCGTTATTATTATTATTATTATTATTATTATTATTATTATTATTATTATTATTATTATTATTATTATTATTATTATTAGCTCAGCTTCGTGCGTCCGTGCACAATGCAGTATACATAATCATACATATATGCTAATTTATGCAGATATATATGAACACAGGGTGCAGACTCACACTCGCTGAACTTAAAAGTCTTTATGTGTAGATACTGCATACACTCACATGTGGTAAGTTCAAGGAAGAGATACACGGACACGAACCAGAACGCCAGATCGGTAAATATATGAACGCTGATAATTTTGGGTTCTTTGGTGCATGAATTCAAGGTACCCGATTTGGATCTACACTCGTACATAAAGTAATACGGGTAGGCTTATCTGTCCCTTTTTCTGTCCGCTCGTCTGTCCGTCATTCCATCTCTCTCTCTCTGTCTGCCTCTCACACACACGCACACACACACACACACACACACACACACACACACACACACACACACACACTATAACACGCACTAACACGCACGCACGCACACACGCGCGCGCACACACCCATACACACACACACACACACACACACACACACACACACACACACAGTTATATACACCACAGAACCTTTGCACCCAGAGAAATAGGCAACTCATTGCGCGGCATTTGTTTTTCAAATCAAGAACACTGTCTTGTTCTGCAAACTTAAAACGCAGGCATTCTTCCTTTTCTCTTGACGTATTTACAAAGCAGTCGTTCTTCTTTCGCTCTTTTTTTTTTGGTCATTTTATTCTTACCTCGATACAGCTGAGTTCCTGCAAATTAAGAGACTATTTCTCTGTAACAAGTGCACCTTTGTTGCACATTTATATCAGATCAAGAATAAGGGTCGACCGTCAGTTTTGTGTGAAGAAGTTTGTTGTTTGCCATTTTCCTTCACATGAGGGGTCTTTTGTGACCACGCCGACGCTATCTGAGGATTTGAAAGGGTACTCAAAAGGTAGTTAATTCATGTAACTGGTGTTCTAAAAATATATTAAATGGGAGAACGTGAGTGCTGGGTTATATAGTCATCTGCTGACGTGACGTGTAGGCGTTTATTTTATTTGTTTTTGTCTTGTCCTGAGTCGGGGTTCCACGATCCAAATGAACACACGGGCTGGACACAGATTACGGTATGCTCTTCCCCTGTCATTATAACACACGGGCTGGACACAGATTACGGTATGCTCTTCCCCTGTCATTATAACACACGGGCTGGACACAGATTACGGTATGCTCTTCCCCTGTCATTATAACACACGGGCTGGACACAGATTACGGTATGGTCTTACCCTGTCATTGTAACACACGGGCTGGACACAGATTACGGTATGGTCTTACCCTGTCATTGTAACACACGGGCTGGACACAGATTACGGTATGCTCTTCCCCTGTCATTATAACACACGGGCTGGACACAGAATACGGTATGCTCTTCCCCTGTCATTGTAACACACGGGCTGGACACAGATTACGGTATGCTCTTACCCTGTCATTATAACACACGGGCTGGACACAGATTACGGTATGCTCTTACCCTGTCATTATAACACACGGGCTGGACACAGATTACGGTATGCTCTTACCCTGTCATTATAACACACGGGCTGGACACAGATTACGGTATGCTCTTACCCTGTCATTATAACACACGGGCTGGACACAGATTACGGTATGCTCTTACCCTGTCATTATAACACACGGGCTGGACACAGATTACGGTATGCTCTTCCCCTGTCATTGTAACACACGGGCTGGACACCGATTACGGTATGCTCTTACCCTGTCATTATAACACACGGGCTGGACACAGATTACGGTATGCTCTTACCCTGTCATTGTAACACACGGGCTGGACACAGATTACGGTATGCTCTTCCCCTGTCATTATAACACACGGGCTGGACACAGATTACGGTATGCTCTTACCCTGTCATTGTAACACACGGGCTGGACACAGATTACGGTATGCTCTTACCCTGTCATTGTAACACACGGGCTGGACACAGATTACGGTATGCTCTTACCCTGTCATTGTAACACACGGGCTGGACACAGATAACGGTATGCTCTTACCCTGTCATTGTAACACACGGGCTGGACACAGATTACGGTATGCTCTTACCCTGTCATTATAACACACGGGCTGGACACAGATTACGGTATGCTCTTACCCTGTCATTATAACACACGGGCTGGACACAGATTACGGTATGCTCTTACCCTGTCATTATAACACACGGGCTGGACACAGATTACGGTATGCTCTTACCCTGTCATTGTAACACACGGGCTGGACACTCAACTCAACTCAACTCAACTCAACTCAAATTTTATTGGCTTCAATTTTCAGAGAAGAATTTGTCTTGCGCTTGGGAGAAAGTAAGAGTATAACATATAAAAACAGCATTCATATCACATTTCATGTATCACACACAGTAATCACTAGTATAAGCCTACAATTATCACATTTGTACCTGTATCATACATGCAAATAAATAGTATCACATTTCCACGTATCACACACAATATATACATTACATAACATACAGCAAGCTTCCATCTCCCGGGCTGGACACAGATTACGGTATGCTCTTACCCTGTCAGTGTAACACACGGGCTGGACACAGATTACGGTATGCTCTTACCCTGTCATTATAACACACGGGCTGGACACAGATTACGGTATGCTCTTCCCCTGTCATTATAACACACGGGCTGGACACAGATTACGGTATGCTCTTACCCTGTCATTATAACACACGGGCTGGACACAGAATACGGTATGCTCTTACCCTGTCATTGTACTACACGGGCTGGACACAGATTACGGTATGCTCTTACCCTGTCATTGTAACACACGGGCTGGACACAGATTACGGTATGCTCTTCCCCTGTCATTATAACACACGGGCTGGACACAGATTACGGTATGCTCTTACCCTGTCATTGTAACACACGGGCTGGACACAGATTACGGTATGCTCTTACCCTGTCATTATAACACACGGGCTGGACACAGATTACGGTATGCTCTTCCCCTGTCATTATAACACACGGGCTGGACACAGATTACGGTATGCTCTTACCCTGTCATTGTAACACACGGGCTGGACACAGATTACGGTATGCTCTTACCCTGTCATTGTAACACACGGGCTGGACACAGATTACGGTATGCTCTTACCCTGTCATTGTAACACACGGACTGGACACAGATTACGGTATGCTCTTACCCTGTCATTGTAACACACGGGCTGGACACAGATTACGGTATGCTCTTACCCTGTCATTGTAACACACGGGCTGGACACAGATTACGGTATGCTCTTACCCTGTCATTATAACACACGGGCTGGACACAGATTACGGTATGCTCTTACCCTGTCATTATAACACACGGGCTGGACACAGATTACGGTATGCTCTTACCCTGTCATTGTAACACACGGGCTGGACACAGATTACGGTATGCTCTTCCCCTGTCATTGTAACACACGGGCTGGACACAGATTACGGTATGCTCTTACCCTGTCATTGTAACACACGGGCTGGACACAGATTACGGTATGCTCTTCCCCTGTCATTGTAACACACGGGCTGGACACAGATTACGGTATGCTCTTCCCCTGTCATCGTAACACACGGGCTGGACACAGATTATGGTATGCTCTTACCCTGTCATTATAACACACGGGCTGGACACAGATTACGGTATGCTCTTACCCTGTCATTATAACACACGGGCTGGACACAGATTACGGTATGCTCTTACCCTGTCATTATAACACACGGGCTGGACACAGATTACGGTATGCTCTTACCCTGTCATTATAACACACGGGCTGGACACAGATTACGGTATGCTCTTACCCTGTCATTATAACACACGGGCTGGACACAGATTACGGTATGCTCTTCCCCTGTCATTATAACACACGGGCTGGACACAGATTACGGTATGCTCTTACCCTGTCATTATAACACACGGGCTGGACACAGATTACGGTATGCTCTTACCCTGTCATTATAACACACGGGCTGGACACAGATTACGGTATGCTCTTACCCTGTCATTATAACACACGGGCTGGACACAGATTACGGTATGCTCTTACCCTGTCATTGTAACACACGGGCTGGACAGGTCATCAGTGGTTCTCAGTATTCATACTTAACACAAAAAGAAGACACAGTAATACTTAAATTAATACTTTCTTTATCAATATTTCGGCAGCGACAAACTGCCTTCCTCGGTATGATGATAGTACAATCATACTTAATCAGTTACACGGGGACGAAGGTGCCTTCAACGTGGAACATTACTCGATCTTTTATCAGCGCGATTTATTCGTTGACACGGAAGTACCGACCTAGTATTCAATGTCAACCCCCTCCCCGCTCTGCCCCTCCCTCCACCTCTCGTACCCTAGTCTACCCACGCTTGGCGTCTAACTCAGCTGTGTCAATCGTTTTTCAAAACAACCTCCGGGAAGACGCTACGCAGGTTGAAAGAACTTGACCTGAATCGGACACCAGGGAAAGAAACATGATAAATCTTTCATTGGCTGTATTCCGTCAACAAGAGACTCAGCAGGGTCGGGTTGAGAGAGAGAGAGAGAGAGAGAGAGAAAGCGAGCGACACAGTCTGTGTTACTGTCAGGCGGGGGGGGGGGGGGGGGAGGGGGGTGGGGGGGTATTGGGGGTTCTTCCAGCTGATCTAAGCCGAGCATATCCTGGATACGAGCACGAAGACACGCAGTCAACCAGGTGGAACGGACCGTAGCAAGGGGGTACCCGCTTTTAACCCTGTAAACACAGCCTGGCACAGCCCCTCGCAAATAAATCGTTACGTTTAGGAATGGATTGTGTAAGTCGTGGCTGTTTTGGGACATATATATATATGTAAGATATCGAGGTTATTTTGGCCCGAGTTCTTGACTAAAATATGTTATGAAAGACCAAGATGTTTTGGTTTTTTTTCAGCTTAATCGGCCATAAAACACCAGCGATCTGAGTGCGAACAGAAGGTCAATAAGGAAGGCAGACAAGTAAACAGAGGGACGCAATATATTTTTCACTCGTATAACGGGGGTGAAATAACAAAAACTGTTGCTCCGGTTTTTTTTTTATGCTGGCCAAACCTCAGGTATGAAAGAGCGCATGAAACAAGGCTAGCTAAGTTTGTAGACTACTTTCGATTCAGGTGAGCTGATTTGCTGTTAGAATGCGGTGTCGTTTTGTAAAAAAAAAAGCATGACCGTGTGTCCGTTTGATTGTTTGTGAATCTGGCGCCTGTAGGCTAGTTTGGATTACAACACACACATTCGGATAGAGGTGTTTGCTGTTAGAATGCGGTGTCGTTTTGTAAAACAAGAAATTCCTCCGAGGTAGGAAAAACACCCCCGTCCTTACCATTCTCACTGCCACCAACTGAGAAGGTTATTTCCCTTTGACCATTAATATGTCCCTCTATAAGTCCTTGTAGAATCTTAATCCACCAATAACTCCCTAACCGTGTGTTTGACTGGTCCCAATTTTTGTAAGGACCGTCTCAGGAATGTATAGAACCTGTTGGTTTAAACAAAACTTTATTCAATTTTAATCATGACAAGAACAATGCATGGATGATTACATACTCAAGCATATAATGCTTATTTTAAGCAATCATAGTAATTACAAAACAAAGGTTAGCATGATGGCGGAATAAGTACATTAGCTCATTAACCTGTTCACCAAGTTTGGTGACGATCGGTCCGTTCATTCTTGAGATCTATATGCGAACACAAACAAACAAACACATCGACCGAATCCTATACACACCCCTATACCGGGGGTGTAAAAAGCATGACCGTGTGTCCGTTCGATTGTTTGTGAATCTGGCGCCTGTAGGCTAGTTTGGATTACAACACACACATTCGGATAGAGGTGTAGGTTTCAGATTAGGATACAAACAGACAACGCAGATGTAACCGTTACATGTTGTGGCACATTAGAATCTTTTTCTGGGCGAGAGTAGGTCTATTTCGCAGTGAAGATGAACATTCCTTTTTGTTTCGGATGGATGCGATGGTCACACACAAACGCCCACCGCTTTGAGATGTCGATGTCGGTTCTGTTTTGGTGTAAGACGTAAAAAACTGGCAGCGAGGGTAGCCGAGTCTATTTCACAATAAAGATAAACAACCATTTTAAATGGCTTCTTGTTGAGAATGAATCCGCCACGACACATGACACACACGGCAAAGCTTAGTGCTTTGAAATGGCGGTTCTCTTTTGGTGTATGGTCGTCTGTATCATTGTAAAGACAAACAACCCTTTTTGTTGAGAATGAATGCGATACGACACATGCGACCAGGCTTACTGCTTTGAAATGACGGTTCTCCTTTGGTGTATGGTGTTAAAGTCCTGGCACAATTAAGTCTTTAATAGCAAATGTACGTCTGTATCACAGTACAGACAAACAACCCTTTTTGTTGAGAATGAATCCTTCTTCTTCTTCTACGTTCCCGGCCATACATCTAGATGTCCAGTCCAGTGTTGAGTGCAAATCCCGCAGTCAGCCGCAGTGATGCCGCTGTCCCCCAACCAGTAGCTGAGGCTGGGCCCCTTTGAGGCTGGGGACCCGGCGCTGTCTCCGCCTGGCGATCCGCGGGACGAGCACCATACCGTCGAATAGAATGAATCCGATACGGCAAAGCTTAGTGCTTTGAAATGACGGTTCTCTTTTGGTGTATGGCGTTAAAATTCAGGCACAATTAAGTCTTTAATAACAAAGTCGTCTGTATTACAGTATAGAGACAAACATCCCTTTTTACATTTAGTCAAGTTTTGACTAAATGTTTTAACATAGAGGGGGAATCGAGACGAGGGTCGTGGTGTATGTGTGTGTGTGTGTGTGACTGTGTCTGTCTGTGCGTGTGTGTGTGTGGAGCGATTCAGACCAAACTACTGGACCGATCTTTATGAAATTTGACATGTGAGCTCCTGGGAATGATATCCCCGGATGTTTTTTCATTTTTTTGATAAATACTTTTGATGACGTCATATCCGGCTTTTTGTAAAAGTTGAGGCGGCACTGTCACACCCTCATTTTTCAATCAAATTGATTGAAATTTTTGTAAAGCAATCTTCGACGAAGACCGGACTTCGGTATTGCATTTCAGCTTGGTGGCTTAAAAATTAATTAATGACTTTGGTCATTAAAAATCTGAAAATTGTATTTTTATTTTTATTTTTTTTTTTACAAATATAAAACGATCCAAATTTACGTTAATCTTATTCTACATCATTTCCTGATTCCAAAAACATATAAATATGTTATATTTGGATTAAAAACAAGCTCTGAAAAATTAAAAATATAAAAGTTATAATCAAAATTAAATTTCTCGATTTAAAAACAATGTCATCTTATTCCTTGTCGGTTCCTGATTCCAAAAACATATATATATGATATGTTTGGATTAAAAACACGCTCAGAAAATAAAAACGAAGAGAGGTACAGAAAAGCGTGCTATGCACCACAGCGAAACCACTACCGCGCTGAACAGGCTCGTCAGTTTCACTCCGTTTTGCACAAGCGGCGGACTACGGTCATGAATTGTGAAAAAAATGCAGTGCGTTCAGTTTCATTCTGTGAGTTCCACAGCTTGACTAAATGTAGTAATTTCGCCTTACGCGACTTGTTGTTGTTGAGAAAGAATCTGATTATCACTTCACTCCAAACAAGGCTGATCGCTTTCAAATGACGGTTCTCTGTTGGTGTATGACGTTCAAATTCAGGCACAATTAAGTCTTTAATAGCAAAGGTACGTCTGTATCACAGGACAGACAAACATCCCTGTTTTGTTTGGAATGGGTCCGACGATCACACTCTAACCAAGGCTGACTGCTTTCAGATGGCGGTTCTCTTTTGTTGGAGGGGGTTAGGAACCCGTCAACAGCGCTAGCGCATGTTTACTTTTGCCAAACTTGTGTGTTAATGTATAAACATTTCTTAGGTTACCGGTCTGATTCGTTTTCATGATACCACCCCCCCCCCCCCCCACACACACACACACAAACACACACAAACACACACCCAACCACCACCACACACACGTAAACTCACTTTTCTAATTGAAACGGCAAGGTTTCACGACACCCTCCCCCCCCCCTCACCCCCACTCCCTACAACGTATCATAGCGATCATGCAGTTATGAAATTGTCGAATTCCGGAAATAACTCTTGCTTTAGCACGGGGGATAACCGGTCAAATGCCGAACAGAAGCCGAATGCCGCTCATGACACGTGTGAAGGCAAGTTTTGTCTGTTTTCTAGGTATTGTTTGATTTATGTCGGGATTTAAGGTAAGCTACTGATTCAGCGATGACTAAATTTGTTTCTCGATGCATAAAAAGTCAGGGAGCGATTGATATTTGCCCGTAAATATCCTTCAAAGCTGAAAATGTCCGCGATCGAGCACCGGAAATGGCTGTTCGATGGGTTTTGCAAGTAGAAATGTGCTTTATTTCACCAAATCAGCTCGTATTTGGTGTGGGTACGGGATTCTAGAGGACGAAGGAGTCATAAGAGGTGCAAAGAAGTGCTATTTGGGAGTAGAATAAATCTTCCGAGACAGTAGACAAGAGAAGGTCATATTTGAGAGAGGAGCGCGTAGGCCGATTGTCTTTCCGACAAGCGAATGATACAGCAGATTAATCATTCGTTTTGACCAGAAACCTAGTCTCTAGTTTTTATGAATGAGTTTTTTAATTAAAACAATCACGAGAACTCTCTCGCTTAGCCTAATGGCTGTTCGATGGGTTTCGCAAGTAGAAATGTGCTTTATTTCACCAAATCAGCTCGTATTTGACATCGGTTTGGTATATATATATATATTTTCTAATCCTACCGCGAACTGGATAGCAGACGCGGCACGACTGTTGCACCACACTTTGAAGGGGATATAGCTCAGTTGGTAGCGCGCTGGATTTGTATTCAGTTGGCCGCTGTCAGCGTGAGTTCGATCCCAGGTTCGGCGGAAATTTATTTCAGAGTCAAATTTGTGTGCAGACTCTCTTCGGTGTCCGAACTCCCCCCCCCCCCCCCCCCGTGTACACTACATTGGGTGTGCACGTTAAAGATCCCACGATTGACAAAAGGGTCTTTCCTGGCAAAAATTGCTTAGGCACAGTTAATAATTGTCTACCTATACCCGTGTGACTTGGAATAATAGGCCGTGAAAGGTAAATATGCGCCGAAATGGCTGCAATTACTGGCCGTATAAAATTTCATCTCACACGGCATCACTGCAGAGCGCCTAGAACTGTACCCACGGAATATGCGCGATATAAGCCTCATTGATTGATTGATTGAAGTAATCCCACACTTTGAAGTAAATTACTTCAAAGTGTGGGGATGTGCCCCACACTTTGAAGTAAACCCATTTTTTACTTCAAAGTGTGGGGGGATCTTCCCACACTTTGAAGTAAACTCAGTTTTTACTTCAAAGTGTGGGGGGATCTTCCCACACTTTGAAGTAACTTACTTCAAAGCGTGGGACTTTT
This sequence comes from Littorina saxatilis, assembly GCF_037325665.1. NCBI lineage: Eukaryota > Metazoa > Mollusca > Gastropoda > Littorinimorpha > Littorinidae > Littorina > Littorina saxatilis. The sequence goes on from NW_027128642.1 coordinate 21,196, forward strand.
GCATCGCCTGTTTGAGCCTGATGATTTTGTCAAAAAAAATGGCAAAGTCTTTTGGATGAGTGAACAGAAAAAGTGAGCGAGCCAAGAAACATAGGGATGTTTGTTATCAGGCTTTAAAGGCATATGTACTCGATGACTATACACGCTAATTGCTTTACCAACAGCTGGAGACATGCTAAATTAAGTTCCCTGCAAAATATTGTGGTCTAGGACCCCTTCAATGTTGAGATATGTTAATTTTCATTTTGATCTGGATCGTCCTATTTATAGATTTGGCAACACATGTAACGTTGATGCAAGGGAGCTAACACCGCGGCTTTGTTGGCATCCTCACTTTTTCAGAGGCTAGAACAAGCTGTAATGCATGTATTATGGTCCGCGCATGGTGACATATCGTCATTATATGGTCTTATGGTGCGTTTGACATCGATTATGGGCAAACTACACTTTGTAAACACGGGAGCGCGTACATATGCCTTTAAGCAATGTCCCATTGTTGAGTATGACGAAAACTCGTGGTGACGATTTTAAAACATGTTGGGTCACGCATGGTCCAACCTTACATGGTCCAACCTTACATGGTCCAACCTTACATGGTCCAATCTTACATGGTCCAATCTTACATGGTCCAACCTTACATGGTCCAATCGTGCATGGTCCAATCTTACATGGTCCAATCTTACATGGTCCAACCTTACATGGTCCAATCTTACATGGTCCAACCTTGCATGGTCCAACCTTGCATGGTCCAATCTTACATGGTCCAATCTTACATGGTCCAACCTTACATGGTCCAATCTTACGTGGTCCAACCTTGCATGGTCCAACCTTGCATGGTCCAACCTTACATGGACAACCTTACTTGGTCCAACCTTACATGGTCTAACCTTACCATGTCCAACCTTACATGGTCCAATCTTACATGGTCCAAACTTACATGGTCCAATCTTACATGGTCCAATATTACATGGTCCAACCTTACATGGTCCAACCTTACATGGTGCAACCTTACATGGTCCAACCTTACATGGTCCAATCTTACATGGTCCAATCTTACATGGTCCAATCTTACATGGTCCAATAATATATATGGACCATGTAAGATTGGACCATGTAAGGTTGGACCATGTAATGTTGGACCATGTAAGGTTGGACCATGTAAGATTGGACCATGCGTGACCCAACATGTTTTAAAATCGTCACCACGAGTTTTCGTCACACTCAACAATGGGACATTGCTTAAAGCCATATGTACTCGATGACTATACACGCTGATTGCTTTACCCACAGCTGGAGACATGCTAAATTAAGTTCCCTGCAAGATATTGTGGTCTAGGACCCCTTAAATGTTGAGATATTTGAATTTTTATTTTGATCTAGATCGTCCTATTTATAGATTTGCCAACAGAGGTAGCGTTGACGCAAGGGAAATAACTCCGCGTCTTTGTTGACATCCTCACTTTTTCAGAGGCTAGAACAAGCTGTAATGCATGTATATGGTCCGCGCATGGCGACATATCGTCATTACATGGTCTTATGGTGCGTTTGACATCGATTATGGGCAAACTACACTTTGTAAACACGGGAGCGCGTACATATGCCTTTAAAGCCTGATAACAAACATCACTATGTTTCTTGGCTCGCTCACTTTTTCTGTTCACTCATCCAAAAGACTGCCATTTTTTTGACAAAATCATCAGGCTCAAACAGGCAATGCAAAAGTCCCACGCTTTGAAGTAAGTTACTTCAAAGTGTGGGAAGATCCCCCCACACTTTGAAGTAAAAACTGAGTTTACTTCAACGTGTGGGAAGATCCCCCCACACTTTGAAGTAAAAAATGGGTTTACTTCAAAGTGTGGGGCACATCCCCACACTTTGAAGTAATTTACTTCAAAGTGTGGGATTACTTCAAAGTGTGGTGCAACAGTCGTGCCGCGTCTGCTATCCAGTTCGCGGTAGGATTAGAAAAAATATATATATATACCAAACCGATGTCAAATTTATACGAGCTGATTTGGTGAAATAAAGCACATTTCTACTTGCGAAACCCATCGAACAGCCATTAGACTAAGCGAGAGAGTTCTCGTGATTGTTTTAATTAAAAAACTCATTCATAAAAACTAGAGACTAGGTTTCTGGTCAAAACGAATGATTAATCTGCTGTATCATTCGCTTGTCGGAAAGACAATCGGCCTACGCGCTCCTCTCTCAAATATGACCTTCTCTTGTCTACTGTCTCGGAAGATTTATTCTACTCCCAAATAGCACTTCTTTGCACCTCTTATGACTCCTTCGTCCTCTAGAATCCCGTACCCATACCAAATACGAGCTGATTTGGTGAAATAAAGCACATTTCTACTTGCAAAACCCATCGAACAGCCATTTCCGGTGCTCGATCGCGGACATTTTCAGCTTTGAAGGATATTTACGGGCAAATATCAATCGCTCCCTGACTTTTTATGCATCGAGAAACAAATTTAGTCATCGCTGAATCAGTAGCTTACCTTAAATCCCGACATAAATCAAACAATACCTAGAAAACAGACAAAACTTGCCTTCACACGTGTCATGAGCGGCATTCGGCTTCTGTTCGGCATTTGACCGGTTATCCCCCGTGTTTAGTGTGGCAAGCTTTCTATACGTGCTCCTTATCCACGTGTTACAGACACACCCCTCGCTAGTCAGTGACTGCATGGCCGAGAAGTTTACGTGAGAAAGGTTTACTCTGTAAAAGCAAGAGAATTTACTCTTTCACAACCCAAACACACCCGACAGAGTTATTTCAAGTCCGAACATCGTCTATTGGGAGAGTTCTTTTCAGCTTGGCACGTCTCGAACAAGAGAGGAGGAAAGGCAGTTTATAACAGACACTGACATGGAGCCCAACTTTGTTGAAAGCAAATTTAAAGATAACTAGACCACGTAGTCCAAATGTGTGACGAAAAGAACAAACAGTAAATGTGACGGAGTCTTTTAGCGTCAACTTATAATTTACTGTCCTGTTATTCGCGTGACCCAGACTGGGTCAAATTGTGACCTCCACACAGTAAATGGCCTCGACTACAGTGTCTGTGAAAAATGAGTTTTGACTGCCAACATGGCGCTTTCGTTTTCGGGCTGTGTACAGGAAATCTGGCAGTTGAAGCAGAAACTAGTCGTCTCAAAGAAATGTTCGCTCCTACACTACGCTGAAGAATAATTATGTACTTTAAACGTTTGAATGTAACAACAGGAGAAGAGAAAGGAATCGGCAGGAGTTTGTTCGTTACAGACGACTCGAAATGGTCAGTTTTGCAGATTGGACATGACGTACAATTATTACACACGAAAGGACATTACAACAACAGACACACAGAACAAGAAAAGGTAAGTTATTACAACGTCTAATCAAAGACACAACGAAACATTCCCCTAGTGCATCGACCTAGTCTTGGAAGTGGACGAACGGACGATCTAATTGTATACAGTCACACCTGCCCTTGAGACAACCTCTCGAAAGCAACCACCTGCTCACAGCGACCGCTCCCAGACAAGTTGTTCTTTAGTGTTCGAATCCTGGCCGCGCCTGTTAAGTTACGGGTTGAGATTTCTTCGATCTCTCAGGTCATCTTTTGTGCAGACCTCTTAGTGCAAATTCGTGCAAAACCACGAGTCAGTGTACATGGACATTTTAGCCCACGGACGCAGAAGAAGATATTCGTTGCAGAGTGCGTTACAGACACCATAGAAACCTCATAGAAACCTCATAAAAACCTCATTCTTCCTCTTCTGTGACTATTATGGTCCCCCTTCCATCACCCTCTCCCCCCTCCCCCCATCTACCCCCGCTAAATATTTCAGCCCGCCCCCACGCAAACATAGATCTCCACTTACAGAACTGACGCCGGGCAGCATAATAACGATTCCTCACTGGGCATTCGTACACTAATAATGTAAGTGTCAGGCTAATGGTACTAAACATACTGCAGTGTCCAGTCCTCGCGTCTACAGAAAGGTCAAGCTTTTGCCACTGGGGGCCTGCGGTCAATTCTCCGGCCCAACTCTGCGGTCTGTCTGTCTGTGTCCATTCTACCGGTCAGCAGGGACAGTAGAGTATGCTCACCTGCTCGTGGTCAGTCAGTGAGAGTCTCTATACATGTACTCGCGGCTTCGCTTGAGTGGACACGAGGAATGCGTAGTAAAGAGGTCGTGTATAACGTGTCTAACGTGTTTGCTTTGGCTAAAAGTGTCTTGGGTAAAGGCAGAAACAAATCTTAATGTGGCTATATTTTTTATGAGAGGGGTTTGCAGGTGTGTGTGTGTGTGTGCGTGTGTGTGTGTGTGTGTGTGTGTGTGTGTGTGTGTGTTTCTAGTATAATTGCTTCAAAAAGCGACACTGAACGGACGAACTAAACTCTGTTAAACGGAAACACCGCATCCTCTCCTCAGACAAATATACCCACAACAGACAGACAGACAGACAGACAGACAGACGAACGCAGGCAGGCAGGTAGGCAGGCAGGTAGGCAGAAAGGCAGACAGACAGACGAACGCAGGCAGGCAGGCAGGTAGGCAGGCAGGCAGAAAGGCAGAAACTGAGAAAGGCAGACAGACAGACAGACAGACAGACGGGCAGACGCCGGAACAGACAGTCAAACGCAGGCTGGCAGACAGAAAGAGACAGACTGACGCAGGCATCTATGCACCCACACACACTGACACATTCGGATAAGGGTGAAGGGGGGGGGGGTGTGTCAGATAGTTGCTATTAATTACCCTTTTCCTCCCTATCATTAACTGCATGATCCCTCATTATTCGCTCCGGCATTTCCGTTTTCTGCTGCCACCAGCATCCTTCACCAGAAATGTCACATCAGCAGATTTAACACTGAATTCGATCGAGTCGAATAGCATGGTGTGCTATGTTATCAAACCGGACATGTGTCCCTCGCAGGCGTTAGTGGCATCTGTCTCGGTCTTAAATGGGTCATTGGGCATGTCCGTGAAAAGGTCAAGCGTGCCTTGTTGACAAAGTGAGGGCAAAAAGGGTCAAAAGTCTATTCCTACTTTATTTGTACAGGTAAAGTGCGAGGTATATTAACATAGAGGTTTGACCCCGTGTCACTGACACTGAGGTCAAGTGTTAACCACCGCTCTGCGTTGCACATAGACTGGCCACTGACAGTGACATATAGTCATATATGGTCATATATATATATATATATATATATATATATATATATATATATATATCTATATACGAGACTGGATTACACTTACTGAGATTGACAGAAAAAAAACCTCTGGTCGCTGCTGGGGTTTGGGAGTGATAAATGTACATATTTTCGTACATGAGTTCTAATTTTAAAAGCCTATAATTCTTTTAGATTTTAGTCGACTGTAAAGAAACGGTTTATTAGAGAGAGAGAGAGAGACAGAGAGAGAGAGAGAGAGAGAGTGTGTGTGTGTGTGTGTGTTTATGTGCTTGTGTGTGTGTCAGTATAAGTGTATGCATGACTTCGTGTGTTTGTGCATGCGTGTGAGCGTGCGTGTGTTTGTTTGTTTGCGAGGCACTGCATGTGCGTATGTTCGTGTGTCTGTGATCGTGATTGCGCCTACGTGTATGTTAGCTTAAAAGCAAGTAAAAATCTAACCGACAAGTTTAACGGTGCATTTAAGGGGTACGTATGTTAATTGTTACAAGTGTGCCTCGATGCAAACAAACCGATCCAATAATCGTCTTCGTCGTCGTGGCTCGCCACGGCGATAAAACCCGCTCATAAAATGTTTGTCAACTGCAGGGCCGGACTACCGGGGGGGTTATGGGGGTTGCGCAACCCCCCCCCCCTAGCCTAAACATGTACCTTACTTATTTAATTTTTTTTTATTATTGCTTATTTTATGCCGTTTCATGCAAGGAGCGACCATTTTCCTATCTCAGAATATGACCTACCGGTCAGCTTCAGGGGGCTTCGCCCCCTGACCCCCACAACGAGGGGGGGGGGTGGGTTCTAGGGTTTCCGGACCCCCCCCCCCCAGCCAAAAAATAAAAATATTGAATGAGGTATGCATTTCTTTATTTTACATTGAGTTTCCATTTTTGGGGTATTAATCAGTGACAAAATCTGCTGCCTGAAACTGGTAATGATCATCCTCAGAATGCACCAGATTGCACCATTTTGCATCCTTTTTTTCAAAATTTTCCGGGGGGGCATGCCCCCGAACCCCCCTAGCAAGCTAGGCGCTTCGCGCCGTCGGCTCGGCGCTTCGCGCCTTCACACCCATATCTTCACAATATACTTTTGAAAAAAACCAGTCATAAAATGAACTGATCCGCCCCTGCCGCCAGGGGGGACATCCCCCTGGGCCACCACTGGCAACCCCCCCCCCTCCTCTTCGCCTAGTCCGGCCCTGAACTGGTACGATTGCGGTAACATGGCGAGTCCTTATATTGCCAGTATTGCTGATAAGGTCACGGCATTGTTTTGCCTGTTATCAGGCTTCGCGGAGCTGAGTGGTCGATATCAAGCACAAGATGAAAGCTTTGTTTGCAAAGATCTTCAGCAACTGTCATGAGGAGGAGTCCGTAAAATGTGAAAAAGTCAGATTCCGTTGCCTGAGAAACAAAAGAAAGCAGACGGCTTGAACTTAAAGTCACTCTCCTTTCCGTGTAACTGCTGACTCAAAGTAGACTCTGCAACTTTCGTGAGGAATAGTCCAGAAAATATGGAAAAGTCAAATTCCGTTGCCTGAGAAACAAAGGCAGACGGCTTGAATTTAAAGTCACACTCGTTCCCGTAGTAACTGCTGACTAAAACTGGACTCTGCAACTTTCGCGAGGAGGAGTCCAAAAAAGGTGAAAAGTCAAATTCCGTTGCCCTGAAAAACAAAGAAAAGAAGACGGCTTAATAGTACGTACACTCCTTGGTTTAAACAAGATTTATTCCGAAAATAGAGGGTGGCATGTATAGTACGATATATAAATATAATAATATACACTCCTTCGCTTGTAACTGTAAACGGTTTGCGAATTTGACTCACCACCTCAGATCTGGTCAGGTCTAAACAAACACATGGGATAAGACCATGATTATGTTCACAACATGCATTTGCTTGAAACCCAAGCACACTGGTGGTATATACCTGTGTTTGAAACAAATGCTTGTTCGTGTCAGTGGTGTCCATACGTGTAAGAACAAACTTGGTTATAATTAAGGTAACTTGTTCAGTGGGGTAGTAAGTGGGGTTTCACAAAATGTGAAAGATTGACAAAGGTGTGAATCACAAATGATATAAATTCAACTAACAATTCCCATTCTGCACAGTAGACAGTCAGGATGTTGAGTTTGTGTATGTGTCTAACCGTAAGGTAGGTAACGTCTTCTTCTTCTTCTTCTTTTTTTTTTTAAACGCATAAGTACAGTACATTAATTTGCAGTCAGTACGTCCTGTCTCCGTTGTGTGTGTGTGTCAGGGTGCGCTTTTTCCGCGGTCGGCGGGAACAAAACCCACCTGGGTTAGGTCGGGTTACCATAACCCAAGACATGCTTAAGCCTAACTATTAGTGTTGTTATGTGCCTTGTCCTGTTCCTCCTGTGTAAGGTTTGCCCGCAGTTCTATGATTGCCCCTTTTAGTAAGAAAACAGCAGTAGTCTTTTATGTCGACAGGTTACCTGTCTTAAAGTGTCACCCCTTTCTTATTTAATAGCCAACGGAGTGGGTGTAAAGTATTTTGTTATCTGTTTTTGCCTGGTGTATCTTTTCGAAACAAAATGCCTGTACGCTTTCGACTGCGCACAGGGAGAGGTCAAATCGTGAGAGTGATAAAGTAATGTTAACGTTATCGTCATTGTACATGTCAGGATTTATCAGTGACATGAGATTGCGCAATGGCGAACACCCCGTTCTGAGTTTAGACACGATGAAAGGCACAGTCCTTCTCGTGTAAATGATTATGTAAACCACCTCAGGTCTTCTTGGAAACATACCAGGCTTTTACCCGGGATAATAATGCCATCTACACGGGATAATATGCCATCTATCATCCATCGTCTTGGAAAAGTATCAGGCTTTTACACGGGATAGTATGCCATATACACGGGATAATATGCCATCTATCATCCATCGTCTTGGAAAAAGATCAGGCTTTTACACGGGATAGTATGCCATATACACGGGATAATATGCCATCAACCATCCATCGTCTTGGAAAAATATCAGGCTTTTACACGGAATAATATGCCATATACACGGGATAATATGCCATCTATAATCCATCGTCTTGGAAAAGTATCAGGCTTTTACACGGGATAGTATGCCATATACACGGGATAATATGCCATCAACCATCCATCGTCTTGGAAAAGTATCAGGCTTTTACACGGGATAGTATGCCATATACACGGGATAATATGCCATCAACCATCCATCGTCTTGGAAAAGTATCAGGCTTTTACACGGAATAATATGCCATATACACGGGATAATATGCCATCTATAATCCATCGTCTTGGAAAAGTATCAGGCTTTTACACGGGATAGTATGCCATATACACGGGATAATATGCCATCAACCATCCATCGTCTTGGAAAAGTGTCAGGCTTTTACACGGGATAATATGCCATATACACGGGATAATATGCCATCAACCATCCATCGTCTTGGAAAAATATCAGGCTTTTTACACGGGATAATGTTATACCTGCTCATGGGCTTTTACGCGGGAACATATGCCATATAGGCTACACGGGATAATATGCCATCTACCATCCATCGTCTTATATCAGGCTTTACACGGGATAGTGCTATACCTCATCTTGGCAACATAGCACATTCTTTCAGCCTTTCTGTGCAGAGTGGAATTTTTGATTAATGAATGTGAAAGATTGACATAGGTGTGATTCACAAATGATAAACATTCAACTAACAATTCCCATTCTGCACAGGAGACAGTCACGATGTTGAGTTTTTGTATGTGTCTAACTGGAAGGATGGTCTGATCCCATGTCATAGCCTGAACAGATCCGCAGTGATCAGTACGTGATCGCTGACACGAGAAAGAGTGTACCTTTAATGTTCCACCCTTTACTCTCACACACACACACACACGCACAAACACACACACACACTAACACACACACTAACACACACACACACAAACACACACTCAAACACACACTCACTCACACACACTTACATGCACACACACACGCGTGGTGACACAGACTCGTTGGTTTAAACAAGATTTTATTACAGAAATACAGGGTGGCATGTAGATGCGATACAGACATTTGTGACCACACAACAAGCTTAGCTTATATTAAGTGTGGTTATAAATATGTACATCTAGATAGGACCCAAAAGCGTCGTTCAAAATGTTAGGATATATTACTGCGTCGTCGCAAGCACCTCGTTCTCTTTTTAAATCAAATAAACGAGTGCTGTATGTGTGTTGCTCGATGGAGTTTGTTGGATTTTGCTGTGAATTAATTTCAATGCACTAAATGAACGATTGCACATTGCTGGTCGACAGGGTGTACTAGAGGTACAGAAAAAAAAGAAGACGCAGTGGGAAAGACAGACTGCTAAATACACAAGTGTAGGGATGTATGCAAACACACCGATGAAAAAGCATGCCTTTATGCACGTACGCTCTCGCGTACGAAGTCAGGTTCGCGTTAGCGCACACACACCGATGTACGCATACACGCACGCACGCACGCACGCACGCACGCACGCACGCACACTAACACACACACACACACACACACACATGCACACACACACGCACAAAAACACACACACACACGCACTAACACACACACACGCACACAAACACATACACACACACGCACACAAAAAACCACACACGCACTAACACACACACGCACACACGCACACACGCACACACGTATACGCCCGTTGACCCGAAAGCGACGACGGTTTTGACGACATTAATTTTGTAAACAATAAGCTCACTGCACGCCTAAACTTTGTATGCAAATAGCGCAGCTTTTTGTCTTTTTTTTTTGGGGGGGGGGGGTGGTTGTGTGCATGTCCCGGTCTACCTTTTAGTATTACATTTAGTCAAGTTTTGACTAAATGTTTTAACATAGAGGGGGAATCGAGACGAGGGTCGTGGTGTGTGTGAGTGTGTGTGTGTGTGTGTGTGTGTGTGTGTGTGTAGAGCGATTCAGACTAAACTACAGGACCGATATTTATGAAATTTGACATGAGAGTTCCTGGGAATGATATCCCCGGAAGTTTATTTTTTATTTTTTCGATAAATACCTTTGATGACGTCACATCCGGCTTTTTGTAAAAGTTGAGGCGGCACTGTCACACCCTCATTTTTCAATCAAATTGATTGAAATTTTGGCAAAGCAATCTTCGACGAAGGCCGGACTTTAGTATTGCATTTCAGCTTGGTGGTTAAAAAAAATAATTAATGAATTTGGTCATTAAAAATCGAAAGTTTGTCATTAAATTTATTTTAAACAATCCAAAAACAATTTTATCTTATTCTTTGTCATTGTCTGATTCCAAAAACATATAAATATGTTATATTTGGATTACAAACAAGCTCTGAAAATAAAAAAACATGAAAATTATTATTAAATTTAATTGTCCGAAATCGATTTAGAAACAATTTCATCTTATTCCTTGTCGGTCCCTGATTCCAAAAACATATAAATATGATATGTTTGGATTAAAAACAAACTCAGTACGCTAAAAAGAATAGAGATACAGAAAAGCGTGTTATCCTGCTCAGCGCGACCATTACCGCACTATTCTGGCTTTTCGATTTTACTGCCTTTGCCACGAGCGGTGGACTGACCAAACTACGAGTATGCGGTCTTGGTGAAAAAATGCAGTGTGTTCAGTTTCATTCTCGACAGAGTTCGACAGCTTGACTAAATGTTGTTATTTCGCTTTACGCGACTTGTTATGATTTAAAAAAAACCCACACTATTTAGGCTAGTAATGCACCGCTTTCATTTTGATGGTCGGTTTATGCAGTCAGCCAAGCGAAGCGGAGTGGACACCGTTCCGTCTGGGGAAAGTGACAGCAGGTCAAGTGCAGGTGAACTGACCGCTACCTGTTGGTCAGTTTGCTCACCACTGACAGTGAAGGGTCTGCTCAGCTGAGATCCCGGGTGTGTGAACTCCATTCAAGATCGAATGTACATAATGGGACCCTCCGGATCCTATAAAGACCTACACAAATCTGAAAAGCATAGAGTCTTAAAGTGGAGGTAAATTTAAAGAGGTTATGAACAGAAATCTTAAGGGGGGGGGGGGGGGGTAGTCTTAAAACAGGGCAAGGGGACGGGATGGAGGAGGGAGAGGAGTGGGTGGAGAGAGAGAGAGAGAGAGAGAAGAGAGAGAGAGAGAGAGAGAGAGCGTGAGAGAGAGAGAGAGAGAGAGACATTTACATAGATCTTCATTTCGCTGACCATACTTTCTACACGACGAAGCCGGCGATTTGACGAACAGAAACGAGCTCAGGTCATCCGACCTTTTGACAGAACCAAAATACGTGGTATCGCTCCAGGGCTTAGTAAATATCATCTGGCTCCTTCAAATTTCCCCCCAATTATCCCTACTCCACCCACCCCGGCAGTCCCTCCCCGCATTTGTTATCCGTCCCTCCCAAGGCGTGGCTGTCCCTGCGTGACCTGGGTCCACTGTTTGGTCAGTCGTGGTCAATGACCAGTCTTAGGAAACTCGGACGGTGAGTAGATTGGGTTAAAGATATCTTGTTTCTCGTGTTAGCCTCGTGTAACCGATGTGTGTGTGTGGTGTGTGCGTGTGTGTGGTGTGTGTGTGTGGTGTGTGTGTGTGTGGTATGTGTGTGTCTGTGTGTCTGTGTGTGTTTGTGTGACGACCGTCTGTCTGTGTCTGTGCGTTGTTTTTTCTCTCAGGTTTTTCTGTGCAAACCGTCGAATGAAGGCACCAACCATCAGTATCACAAACGACATGCTGAGAGCAATACAAGGGAGACATTGTGAAGCACGCCAGTGTCAAGCTTCGCCACCAGAACGACAACAATGGCAAACTTGATAAATGTTTACTTTAGTGCGACAGGATTATGTGATGTTTGTTGTGTCATGACCGTTACGCAGTGGAACGTGAAATCATGACGGGTATACGTTGTACGCTAAAATAGAATGCTGGAAAAGGCCAGCAAAGTTTAATTTGAAACCTGGTGTGCGTTTCACAGAGACGAGAAGCAGTGTTGTTCCCAGCCTCACAGCACAATAGGTCAGTAGGGCGTGGATAGAAAATAAGTATTGGTCAAACTGTCCTGCTCACAGAAACATTCTTCAGTCAGAAGACTTCCTTCATGTCAAAACTATCGGACGGTCGACCAGCCAGTAGTCAGAAGAATGAGTCAGAAAAAGAAGCGCCAAGGTCCGAATAACGAGGCATGAAAACACCACTGTTAAAAGTCAAACAGCAGCGTTCTGTGGGGATTTGTTTGTGGACCGACAGGAGGACCTGCAGACTACTCCGAAGTGGTACATGTTCTTGCAAGCGAGAGAGCGTGGCGGCCGTCACGAAACAGGGATTTTTGATACCATTTTATGCATTCATGACTGACTCGCAGTTAATGCCCGCGTAGCTTTCATGGAATCATCTCACAGACGCTTTCGCTTTCTTTTCTCGCTTTCTGAAATGTGATTTTAAGTACTGCACAATGATATTACTGTTGGAATCTGAACACATTACTTGGGATTTGTACGGAAAAAAGACTTGAAGGCAGGAGAATATATAGTGAACTGTAGTTGTCAGATGTTTAGAAGTGAACTTTGAACATAATTAGTAGAGTCAAAATCATGTTAGAAATGACGGAGATGATAGGGGATGGTTTACTGAATTCTAAGCAGCCTTGTTTGAAACAAGCAAGAAAGTGCATGAAATGAAATGAATGCATTGCGTTGCACCGAGTGACTTACACTTCACCGTGGTCATGGTGCGTTTCAACAAACGAGTCTCACAGTCTGTGTAATTGACTCCGAACGTTTGAATCTCGGACATTGACCCTGTGGTGCGCTTGTTTTCATGACATTCTCAGTATTGTGCCAGTCGATAAGGATAGTCACCCCCTTGCAGTTTTGTTTGCTCTGCTGATGTGATGTGTCACAGTCATCATGATAACATGATAACATGATTACATGATAACATGATAAAAGAAACTTTGTGTATGCATTAATTTGATGCAATGATAGTATACAGGGTGACCCCCCCAAAAAAGAGTACCCAAACAAAACGTCATAAATTGAACAAAAATAAAGCAATCTTCATCAAATTTATTTACACACACAAGTAGCCTCTGCATGATTTGCACAGAAAACTTTAGCGTTCTTGCTTGTCTTTCAGGAAAGTTATACTCATTCTACAGAACATGCTCCAGCAGAAACCTCATTATATACGTTTAGGCATTACGTGTAATGCCTAGTGGTCAACGGCCTGAACATTTCAGGCATTACGTGTCACTTAATGCCTGTAACAGCTTTCAGGCATTACGTGTAATGCCTGACAATGATTTTTAGGCGTTACACGTAATGCCTGGTTACACGAGGCTGACACGAGAAACAAGATATCTTTAACCCAATCTACTCTAACACACGACGTCCGAGTTTCCTATCACTGACAGGCATTACGCGTATAATCCTTGAACATTTCAGGCATTACGCGTAATGCCTGGTTTCACTTAATGCCTGTAACATATATATATATATATATATATGTATGTGTTCTCTCTTTATGACACCCATGTGGACTTGTCTTTAACCCCATTCAAAGGGGCTCTTGGCCTATTATCATTAACGTGTACTGTACAGTGACTAGTGTCAACTGTCGCTCTGTCTTTTGCCGTCACTGTCTCCACAGCCATGGGATCAGTCCTGCTGTCTCTGCCTTTCTCTTGCTAATTACCTTTTCCCAGGTTACACATCCACCCCCTCCTTTACCGCCCCACTCCACCCGGCCCCACCTCCTTCCCTCTCCATTTGTAAGCGATGAGTAATTCGTGGGTATACTCAGCTCATCGGTGAATCAGCGAAAAATAATTAGTGATCATTGCAGTCAGTCAACACTTGCCCAGCAGTCTCCCTTTCTCTCACACACCCATCGTTGGTGAGTTACGTGTGGCTCTGACAATACGCAGTTGTAACACGCTGTTGGCAACGGAGTTACGAACCTTCCCCTCCACCACACCGGCACACACACTCGCAACCAACCACACTCACACGCGAAAGTTGATTTGATTTGAGTTGGTTTGACTTTACTAAAGTACTTTTTCTTGTCTTGTCTTGTCTTTGTGTGTGTGTGTGTGTGTGTGTGTGTGTGTGTGTGTGTGTGTGTGTGTTGTGTGTGTGTGTGTGTGTGTGTGTTGTGTGTGTGTGTGTGTGTTGTGTGTGTGTGTGTGTGTGTTGTGTGTGTGTGTGTGTGTGTGTGTTGTGTGTGTGTGTGTGTGTGTGTGTTTCCTGTTTGTTCGTTTTTCTCCATGTGCTCGTTCGTTGACAGTGTCCGTTTTAACCTTGCTTACAGTCTTGACTCGCTTTTCTTTTACCCTACTTTACCTGCGTTCTCAGGGTTTCCAATTTCACCAAGCGTCGGTTAGTCACTCCTTTCAAAACAGCACCGATTATTTAATTTTTAGTCCTGGTAGTCAAAATTAGGCATACCTCCTCTTCCCCCACAACAAATGGTGAAAGACTCTTGTACTCCTAATAGTAATCATACCTGGACGAGCGTGACCTATTTTTACCTCAGGGAGCGTAATAATTAGGGCGTATCGGTCGTGAGTTGACAACCATTGAAGCGTTCCAAGCAACCTGCGAAATTGTAGTCTCTGCCGCGAGTGTCACTGCGTTGTTTGTCTCTTACGGCATGCATCGCAACGAGATCGGACCGTAATTATCTGATTCGCTGATGGCTGCGGTTTGTGTTAATCCTAGCAAATCTATAAATACTAGGTCTGTGTACGTTGCAATTCAAGTAGAGCAATTGCAGTTTTCTTATCTCATCTCATTTAAATTGCAATTCAGCAGTTCTGTTCTGCTCTGATCAAAGTTATTTCCGAAGGTCGTCGATAACATAAGGACTGGTGGTAACGCACTTGCGCTCGGAAGCGAGAGGTTGCGTGTTCGACCCTGGGTCAGGCCGCAATTTTCTCCCCCCTTTCCTAACCTAGGTGGTGTGTTCAAGTGCTAGTCTTTCGGATGAGACGAAAAACCGAGGTCCCTTCGTGTACACTACATTGGGGTGTGCACGTTAAAGATCCCACGATTGACAAAAGGGTCTTTCCTGGCAAAATTGTATAGGCATAGATAAAAATGTCCACCAAATACCCGTTTGACTTGGAATAAAGGCCGTGAAAGGTGAATGCTCGCCTAATAGGCTACTGAGCTTTACTGGCCGATGTGAATGCGTTATATAATGTGTGTAAAAAATGTCTGTCTGTCTGTAAAAAAAATTCCATTTCAAACGGCAGAAATTAATATGTAAGGGCCTAGGACTATATCTAGATTAGGCGCATAAAAATGATCACAATAATAATAATAATAATAACATGCACATACTTTTCTATTCGTTGTGAATGACAACTGACTTAAAAGATTCCCCACACCATTGGCATTTCGGCTCAGGATCTAGAGTTGAGATCAAATGCACAGAAACACTAAGCCAAAATAAAGACCATAACTACTGATGGTTACGATTTGCAAAAATATGTAAGCTAATCTTTTAATACAAGTTTGCTGTTAACTGAAATTGGACATTCTTGTTTTGGTCGAAATCAACTTGGATGTGTGTTTTTTGTGATTGACACAGTGATGCAGTCGATGTCTCAAACCAAATATTTACGCAGGATCTAGAGTTCATGGTACGTTACAATTGAATGCCGCGCAATGTTACTAAGCTCCTTGTCTCGCCACGACCAGACAAATTTGCATGATGTCAGCTAGTCCTAGTGGGGGAATACACTTGGACTTCGGACCGGTGTAACGCGAAATTGTTACTCCACGAAAAATTTACTCCGGAGTAAATATTTCTTTCGAAATTCTTACTCCGAGTACACTTTTCGTACGAGAAAAGAACTCCCCAAGGCACGAAAAAATTACTCCCTCCACGAAATTTGTACTCCCCATTTTTACATTTGGTCAAGTTTTGACTAAATTAATGTTTTAACATAGAGGGGGGAATCGAGAGGAGGGTCGTGGTGTATGTGTGTCTGTCTGTGTGTGTGTGTAGAGCGATTCAGACTAAACTACTGGGCCGATCTTTATGAAATTTGACATGAGAGTTCCTGGGTATGATATCCCCGGACGTGTTTTTCTTTGTTTCTGTCACGTTTCAATATATCACTCAAGGTGATTATGAACCGGTTAATTACTACTAATTAACTAACCACACCACGATCCACTCTCGCAGTCATACAATTAAATAGAGTCAACAAAAGTATAAGTTTCAGACGCCTGTTTATGTATAAACTCTCCACCTCCCTCGAGCCTTCACTCAAAATATGTTCCTTTTACGTTCTCAACACGTAAAAAACCAGTGTTCACTGACAAAATGCCAGTAGTATGTAGAAAATTATAGGAACACGCTGAACCCGTGTAAATATAGTTAAATGAGAATGTTCTGTCCGAAAAGCCCTAGTTCGTGCAGGTGTCACACACCCCACGTTGTCACTACTCCAATGAAATCATAGATACGAAAAGACAACGGTGGTCAACGGGGTGCGTACGACATGGTGCACTTAGCTTTATCTCTGCTGCTGCTGCTTAGCCGGTATGCTGGTTAGTCGGTTCGCTGGTTAGCCGGTCCGCTGCCGGTTAGCCGGTCCGCTGGTTAGCCGGTCTCCTGGTTAGCCGGTCTCCTGGTTAGCGTAGCCTCAACAGTTCCCGCCAGAGTCAGCCGTGCAGATGTTACAGGAACGTAACGAAGCGAGGCGAACGAAGCGAAACGAAACGAAGGCTGCAAACAGAAAGCATCGGTGCACTAAACATGTCAGCTACCCCTCACCCACCACCTTAAAACATGTCATCTTTAAATATCTCATCGAGCACGTGGGCCTGCACAAAATGGACTTTTTACAACAACAAAACAGTCATTTTCCGTCCTTCTCTCCCTATCTGCAAAAACCATATACAGATTAGTATTTTAGCGTCACAGAGAGTAAATTATGCGCTAACCTGGAAAGAACAACAGAGAGTATTTCATTCCACAACACAGACTCATCAACAGCGTTAAATAATGATTTATTACCTCAAAAGCCTATGATTGTACTCTCAATGGAAGCAAAGTCCGCTTCCTCCCTGGACCAGCCTCTGTTCGTCAACAGTGACCAAAACCGTCCAGAACCCCTTGTCGAATCCTTATGCGAAAGCCATCGCCGACGAAGGAAAATTGACGACTTGTCCTCAGCAAAATACGTGGCAGGGAGAAAGGAAAAACTAGTGGAAGTTCCCCTAGAGTGCCGAATATAATACTCGGTGAAAAACCATCATACTCTAGAAACTGTGTATACGATCCTTCCCCTTCTGCCGCTGGGTGTCAAGTGTGCCGTCCTTGAGTCTCTGACAGACCACCTAGCCAAAAACACGTGACTGACCTTGTCCCAAAACCCAGTCCAGCTATACACAATTCTGCCTCCCAAGCAGAAAAAGACACGAGAAACTCAATCCGTGAAAATCCCGTGTGCGCTGTCAGCGAAAAACCGTCAGCCCTAGCTATGACAGCAGAAACCTCCACTGTAAAACTCGTGCGATACAAAACATCCGTGCTCGTAGAGCACCGTCAGCAAACTCTGCTGTAACCCAATATCACGCACAGGCGCTTTCTATCATACACGACCAAGAACAGGCACTCCACTGAGTGACACTTTCTTGGTCTCTGTCACCCGATCGTGACACACCTCCCCTCTTCAAGACGAAACCTCGGTTTCGCTCACAGTCATGTTCTCCTCTCCAGCCCGAGAGAGAAAGTCAGCTCCAACATTGTTGGCGCCCGGTATGACGCGTACCGTGAATTGGTACGGTTGGAGAATCAACGCCCAGCGCATAAGTCTGGCGTTTGCCAACCTTGCAACCTGAAAATATTGCAGAGGTTGATGGTCCGTCTCCAGACAGAAAGGTCGTCCGTACAGGTACGCTTCGAACTTCTGGATGCCCCAGACAATGGCGAGACACTCGCGTTCAACCGTTGCATACGCTGCCTCGGCCGAGGTCAGCTTACGGCTGGCGAAACAAACAGGGTGCAAAAACCCCTCTGTCTCCTGAAGCAACACTGCCCCAAGTCCTTTTCCTGAAGCGTCTGTCCTCAGCACGAAGTCCTTGTTCAGGTCTGGTAGTCGGAGAATAGGCTGACTGGTGAGTCGCCTCTTCAGGGTGTTGAATGCGGAGCTGCATTCCTCAGTCCACACTACAACGGTCGGTTGTAGTTTCTTGGTAAGGTTGGTCAGTGGTAGTGCGATTTCGGCAAAGTGCGGGATGAAGCGTCTGTAGAAGCTGGCTAGGCCCAGGAAAGACCTGACTTCTTTCTTCGTGCGCGGTGGCTCCGCCTCCCGAATCTTCTGGATCTTGTCGTCCTCTGGAACGAGCAATCCCTCGCCGACAACATGACCCAGGAAAGACAATTCCCGAAATCCCAAGTAGCACTTGGACGGTTTAGCTCCCAGATTTCCGTCCTTCAACCTTCCGAACACGTCGCGCAGGGCGTCGAGATGTTCAGTCCATGTCTCTGTCGCGATCAGCACATCGTCGATGAAACTGCTGATGTCCTCGCGCTTCAATGGTTCCAAAAGTTTCCTCATCATGCGAGTGAAGACGGCACCTGCATTCTGTAGACCAAAAGGCATGACTGTCCACTGGAACTGGCCGAATGGAGTGGTAAATGCAGTCTTTGGGCGATCTTCCTCGGCAACTGGAATTTGCCAGTATCCCTTGGTGAGGTCCAGTTTGGAAAAGTACTTGGCCTTGGCCAAGTGACTGAAGAGGTAGTCCACATCAGGCATGGGTTCCGCGTCAAACGCCGTAATCTTGTTCAGCTTCCGGTAGTCGACACAGAACCTGACGCGTCCATCCTTCTTCTTCACAAGCACAATTGGTGAACTGTAGGGAGAGTTCGCTGGCTCGATGACGCCCAACTTCGTCATGTCGGCGATTTCTTTCCTGACCACCTCCTTCTGGGCATGAGGCATGGGATACTGCTTCGTCCTCACTGGCTGTTTCTCCAGCAAGTCGAAGGTAAACTCCTCTAGATGCGTCTGAAGTGGTATGTCTGTAAGGACCCGTGCTGCATCCTTCAGGATCTCTTGCAGGTCCGCCTGCTGGTCGTCCCCAAGATCAGGTGAGATGTGCACGTCCGTGTGATCTTCACTAGCCTCCAGCGGACAAACTGGTACACGTCCTCCTCCCTGTTCTTCCGTTGTCTCGTCCATCACGACAGCAACTGCTTCTGTCACTTTGTCCTTTTCCCCGTAGGCAGTCCTTTCTATGTAGGCGCGCAGCAGGTTGGCGTGGTACAGGCGTGCTTTCCCGTTCATGACGATCCTGTAGTCGTTCTGGCCCACTTTCGCTGTCACCTCAAAAGGTCCTTGCCACTGCAGTTGTAGCTTGTTGTGTTTGACAGGTAGAAGTAGCAACACCCGTTCTCCAATCTTGAAGCTGCGCGGCCGTGCCTTGCGGTCGAATCCTCGCGCGTAACGCTGTGCTGCTCTTCCCAGGTTCTCTTGAGCCAGTTTGCAGGTCTCTTCAATCCTGTTCCTGAGTTCTACGATGTAGGTCGCTGTCGTCTGCACCTCCTCGTCGGCTTCTTCGTCCGTCCAAGCCTGACGCAGGATAGCCATGGGACCGCGTACCTGTCTGCCGTACAACAACTCAAATGGGGAAAAGCCCAAGCTCTCCTGAGGAACCTCGCGGTATGCAAAAAGCAATGCTGGGATGTACCTGTCCCACGTGCGTGGCTTCTCCTGAGCTAGTTTCCTCAGCATGGTCTTCAAGGTGCCATTGAACCTTTCCACCAGTCCGTTGCACTGAGCATGGTAAGGAGTGGTGAAGTGCTGCTCCAGTGATAGCAGTCGTGCTGCCTCCGCCATCACTCCTCCCGTGAACTGCGTGCCTCTGTCGGTGAGTACCTCTGATGGAATTCCCAGCCGGGACCACATAGTAACCAGAGCCTCAGCTACTCGCGTGGCTTCAATCGATTTCAGAGGGATCGCCTCTGGGTATCGAGTAGCGTAGTCCACCATGGTCAAAATGTATCTGTTTCCGTCCTCAGACGCAGGCAAGATGGGCCCGATGATGTCCACTGCCACCCGACGAAAGGGTTCGTCGATGAGCGGCATCTTCTCCAAGGGGACCTTCCTCACCCTTCCTTTGGCAACCACCTTCTGGCACTTATCGCAGGACGCACAGAAACGTCGGACATCCGTGCAGATGCCTGGCCAGTAAAAGTGGCGCCAGACACGATCCGTGGTCTTCTTGGTACCAAGATGACCTCCCAGAATCGAGTCGTGTGCCGTTGCCATGACACCCTCGCGAAACTCGCGAGGCACGACAACCTGTTTGAATGTACCTTCTTGGTTGCTGAACTCACGGTAGAGCAACTTCTTGTCCCTGAGGAACCTTGACCTCCCATGCTTCCCGCTCAGCTTCACCTTCCCCGACTTCGCATGCTCCCGAGGAGTAGCTAAGGTCGGGTCAGAATCCTGAGCCTTCGCGAGAAGCGCGGGGGTCACGTTCCCCAGGGCAGCTCGTGCAGCAGGTAGGGGTTTGAGAGGTTTGTCCTCTCGCTCCGCCTGTGCCCGCGTGAGCACTGAAATGACGTCGGGAGCCCGATAAACGGGAACCTCCCTGGTGACGCCGTCCACAAACTGGACCCGGTTTCCAATGAGCAGGTCGCATGGAGGATCGTCCATGACGACGGCCACAATGGTCCCCGTGAACAACGGGGTTACGACCTTGATCACTGCCGTGTTCAAGTCGTAAGCGTGAGATGCCTCGGCCATTCTCACCCTGATGCTGTCTCCTGTGTAGGCCATAGCTGGAACTAGACTCGCCCGAACCACTATCATGTCTGCCCCTGTGTCCCGCAGACCTTCGCCCTTCACTCCGTTAACGTAGACGTTGCAGTGGGGCTGGAAATGTTTCCTGGAGCACGGAACGCAGAGTTGTGGAATGGTGCATGAGCTCGTGACGTCCCTTAACTCCTCACTGCCAACAAAGTGAACGCCCTTCTGGTCAGCCTGTCTCCTGTGGCAGTCCTTCTTCACGTGGCCCCGCTTGTTGCAGTAGTAACACTGGATGTCAGATCTGGAACTCGATCCCTTGTGTCCCTGATCGTCCTTCCCGTCCTTGGGTCCTGAAGAACCCGAATTTCCCGATTTTCCTGGCCGTGAGCCTGAAGATTTGCCGGAGATCGCCTGGGCGTCCTCGTGCACTCTGATCCAGTCGGCTGCCTCCTGAGTAGTCTTTGGCTGGTGTTCCTGCACGAAGGTCACCACCTCAGGTCGCAGGCTGGACATCAGTTGTTCCATGACAATGAGGTCGGCAAGGTCGTTGACGGTCCAGTCCTTTTCGGCCATCTCCACCCAGCGCCGCAGGTAGAGATTAAGGCGTGCCACAAACTGATGACTCAGCTCGCCGCTCAGTCTCTTGCTGTTACGCAGACGTCGTCTGTAGGCTTCAGCAGTCAGGTTAAAGCGCTGGAGTAACGCCTTCTTAAGTGCCTGATAGTCTCTCGCCTCGTCGTCATCCAAAGCATTGTAGAGCTGTAATGCGCGTCCTTTTAAGCAGGTGCTAAGGCGGCTAGCCCACGTGGCCTCTTCCCACTTCTGGTCAGATGCAATGCGCTCAAACCGGCGTAAAAAATCGTCGAGCTCGTCCTTGTCATCGTCGAACGTCGGCAGTCTCGTACGGTCGGCAACAAACGTCGGCGCGCTAGCCTGAGTAAGCGTACCCTTCTCGGCCTGTAGCCTAGCTAGCTCTAGCTGGAGATCGCGATCCGCCTGCTCTTTCTCTTTCCGTTCCTGTCTGTCACGCTCGGCCTGTCGTTCCTGTCTCTCAAGCTCGTCTTTCTTTTCTTGTCTGTCTCGTTCTCTTTCTTGTCTGTCAAGTTCGTCTTTCCTTTCCTGTCTGTCTCGTTCTGCCTGTCGTTCCCTTTCTTGTCTGTCAAGTTCGTCTTTCTTTTCCTGTCTGTCACGTTCTTCTTTCCTTTCCTGTCTGTCTCGTTCAGCCTGTCGTTCTGCCTGTCGTTCCCTTTCTTGTCTGTCAAGTTCGTCCTTCTTGTCCTGTCGGTCACGTTCTTCTTTTCTTGTCAGTCGCTCAAATTCTTCCTTCCGTTCTACTTCTAAGCGTTTTAGAACGCTTCGGGCTCTAACGCGTGCGTCTCGCTCAGTCGGTTGCTCGCTCCCAGGAGTCTCGAAAGTTATTCTCCTCGTAGGAGATCCCCCTGTAGCCATGGTTAGTTTTAGCAAAGCTTTATTACCAAAATAAGTCTAACGCAGCTATAGCTAGAACACGCGGTGATGAAAGCGGTGGATACAAAAATCCAGCAACCAGAAAATGCAGAAGAAAAATCCAAACGGTGTAGAACAAATCGCGTAGCCTACTTTATGGCTGCTTTTTGCGGTGAAACAAAGTGTTTCCCACAGCCGTGGCCTACTTTATCGGCTGCTTTTTGCGGTGAAACAGAGTGTCTCCCACAGCCTTGGTTAGGACAGAAGTCCTCGGACCCTTCCCCCCCAAAATTCCAACAAAGTCAAAATATGGAGAAAAATCCAAGTAAAACAAGACGGTAGAAATGTAACCTGTTACAGAATGCGAAACAACAATGTAGAGAAAACTGAGTAAAACGAACAACAAATCCGTTAACCCCGCTCAGCTCTCTGCAACGGAAAACTCTGAACGTACAACAACAAAGATTCACAAACAAAGGAAAGGGAAGTAATCACAGTTAGCGCATACAATAACTCACAAATTACAATTTACATTTCCTGCAAGATGTGAATCGCTTAAGGTGTGGTATATGATCAAAACTATACAAAAAAGGGTAGCACCAAGCAGAAAATAAGTCGAGCACTGACGAGATTATCTGCTCTTAGTTATCCTTAATTGGTGGGTCTTTATCAGTCAGAAATTAACTGAGTAAATCCCGGCTTGGCCCCCATGTGTCACGTTTCAATATATCACTCAAGGTGATTATGAACCGGTTAATTACTACTAATTAACTAACCACACCACGATCCACTCTCGCAGTCATACAATTAAATAGAGTCAACAAAAGTATAAGTTTCAGACGCCTGTTTATGTATAAACTCTCCACCTCCCTCGAGCCTTCACTCAAAATATGTTCCTTTTACGTTCTCAACACGTAAAAAACCAGTGTTCACTGACAAAATGCCAGTAGTATGTAGAAAATTATAGGAACACGCTGAACCCGTGTAAATATAGTTAAATGAGAATGTTCTGTCCGAAAAGCCCTAGTTCGTGCAGGTGTCACACACCCCACGTTGTCACTACTCCAATGAAATCATAGATACGAAAAGACAACGGTGGTCAACGGGGTGCGTACGACATGGTGCACTTAGCTTTATCTCTGCTGCTGCTGCTTAGCCGGTATGCTGGTTAGTCGGTTCGCTGGTTAGCCGGTCCGCTGCCGGTTAGCCGGTCCGCTGGTTAGCCGGTCTCCTGGTTAGCCGGTCTCCTGGTTAGCGTAGCCTCAACAGTTCCCGCCAGAGTCAGCCGTGCAGATGTTACAGGAACGTAACGAAGCGAGGCGAACGAAGCGAAACGAAACGAAGGCTGCAAACAGAAAGCATCGGTGCACTAAACATGTCAGCTACCCCTCACCCACCACCTTAAAACATGTCATCTTTAAATATCTCATCGAGCACGTGGGCCTGCACAAAATGGACTTTTTACAACAACAAAACAGTCATTTTCCGTCCTTCTCTCCCTATCTGCAAAAACCATATACAGATTAGTATTTTAGCGTCACAGAGAGTAAATTATGCGCTAACCTGGAAAGAACAACAGAGAGTATTTCATTCCACAACACAGACTCATCAACAGCGTTAAATAATGATTTATTACCTCAAAAGCCTATGATTGTACTCTCAATGGAAGCAAAGTCCGCTTCCTCCCTGGACCAGCCTCTGTTCGTCAACAGTGACCAAAACCGTCCAGAACCCCTTGTCGAATCCTTATGCGAAAGCCATCGCCGACGAAGGAAAATTGACGACTTGTCCTCAGCAAAATACGTGGCAGGGAGAAAGGAAAAACTAGTGGAAGTTCCCCTAGAGTGCCGAATATAATACTCGGTGAAAAACCATCATACTCTAGAAACTGTGTATACGATCCTTCCCCTTCTGCCGCTGGGTGTCAAGTGTGCCGTCCTTGAGTCTCTGACAGACCACCTAGCCAAAAACACGTGACTGACCTTGTCCCAAAACCCAGTCCAGCTATACACAATTCTGCCTCCCAAGCAGAAAAAGACACGAGAAACTCAATCCGTGAAAATCCCGTGTGCGCTGTCAGCGAAAAACCGTCAGCCCTAGCTATGACAGCAGAAACCTCCACTGTAAAACTCGTGCGATACAAAACATCCGTGCTCGTAGAGCACCGTCAGCAAACTCTGCTGTAACCCAATATCACGCACAGGCGCTTTCTATCATACACGACCAAGAACAGGCACTCCACTGAGTGACACTTTCTTGGTCTCTGTCACCCGATCGTGACAGTTTCGATAAATACCTTTGATGACGTCATATCCGGCTTTTTGTAAAAGTTGAAACGGCACTGTCACACCCTCATTTTTCCATTAAATTGATTGAAATTTTGGCAAAGCAATCTTCGACGAAAGCCGGGGTTTGGTATTGCATTTCAGCTTGGTGGCTTAAAAACTAATGAGTGAGTTTGGTCATTAAAAATCGGAAACTTTTAATTAAACTTATTTTTTTATTAAACGATCCAAAAACAATTTCATCTTATTCTTCATCATTTCTGATTCCAAAAACATATACATATGTTATATTTGGATTAAAAACAAGCTCTGAAAATTAAAAATATAAAAATTATGATCAAAATTAAATTTCCGAAATCGTTTTAAAAACTATTTCATCTTATTCCTTGTCGGTTCCTGATTCCAAAAACATATAGATATGATATGTTTGGATTAAAAACACGCTCAGAAAGTTAAAACGAAGAGAGGTACAGTAAAGCGTGCTATGAAGCACAGCGCAATCGCTACCGCGCCAAACAGGCTCGTCACTTTCACTGCCTTTTGCACTAGCGGCGGACTACGTTCAGTTTCATTCTGTGAGTTCCACAGCTTGACTAAATGTAGTAATTTCGCCTTACGCGACTTGTTTTTACTTCCAGTAAAAATCTCGTACGCAAAAATGGGATGCGGGCGAAGGGATAATGCCAATAAGTGATCTCGCGCACACGAATGTCGCGCTACCCTCCTTCCACCCCTTCCACCACCAAGACTAACAGGGGACAAGGGAGTAAACATTTCGTACACCTGGCATGGGAAGTTAAATTGCTCGTGTTGGGGTGAAGTAATTTATTCGTTATTTATTCGTCAGGGGAGTAACATTTTTGTACGAAATGTTTACTCGGAACTCACCTGTCTTGGGGAGTAATTTTCTCGTGCAATGGGGGAGTGCTTTTTTCGTAAAGGGAGTAACTTTTTCGTACGAAATGTTTACTCCGGAGTAAAAATCTCGTGGGAGTAATTTTCTCGTGTTACACCGGCACGGTTGGCCTAGTGGTAAGGCGTCCGCCCCGTGATCGGGAGGTCGTGGGTTCGAACCCCGGCCGGGTCATACCTAAGACTTTAAAATTGGCAATCTAGTGGCTGCTCCGCCTGGCGTCTGGCATTATGGGGTTAGTGCCAGGACTGGTTGGTCCGGTGTCAGAATAATGTGACTGGGTGAGACATGAAGCCTGTGCTGCGACTTCTGTCTTGTGTGTGGCGCACGTTATATGTCAAAGCAGCACCGCCCTGATATGGCCCTTCGTGGTCGGCTGGGCGTTAAGCAAACAAACAAACAAACAAGCAAACAAATACACTTGGACAGAAACACTGTGTCTTGCAAAGAGGACATGCAGTCGATGTCTGACTTAAGAGTGCGTGTGTTCCTGTCACTGAATTGTGTCCGCTGCTGTGATAGTGATACTATAACTTAGTGGTTCCAATGCTGACACCAGCATTTGGGTCACGTGACAGTAGGTGTCTCGCCAGGTATTTAGCACAAAGGGAAAGAAACGTGAAAGAAAATCCCGATAATGTAATTCAAACCGTTGCGGGAGTGGAGTTCTACATTGTGTCTGTTGTCATTGTTGCTGGTATTACACCCCCGGTATAGGGGTGTGTATAGGTTTCACTGGATGTGTTTGTTTGTTTGTGTGTTTGTGTTCGCATATAGATCTCAAGAATGAACGGACCGATCGTCACCAAACTTGGTGAACAGGTTCTATACATTCCTGAGACGGTCCTTACAAAAATTGGGACCAGTCAAACACACGGTTAGGGAGTTATTGGTGGATTAAGATTAAGAGTGACATATTAATGGTCAAAGGGAAATAACCTTCTCAGTTGGTGGCAGTGAGAATGGTTCTACCTCGACGTACCCTTTCGCAATGGACCCTGTGTTTACATTCTGACTTTTGACTTTTGACTTTTGACTTCTGACTTCTGACTTCTGACTTCTGACTTCTGACTTCTGACTTCTGACTTCTGACTTTTGACTTTTGACTTTTGACTTTTGACTTTTGACTTTTGACTTTTGACTTTTGACTTTTGACTTTTGACTTCTGACTTCTGACTTCTGACTTTTGACTTTTGACTTTTGACTTCTGACTTTTGACTTTTGACTTTTGACTTCTGACTTCTGACTTCTGACTTTTGACTTTTGACTTTTGACTTTTGACTTTTGACTTCTGACTTCTGGTAAGGACGGGGGTGTTTTTCCTACCTCGGAGGAATTTCTTGTTGTTTGTGGCAATAGCTTTGTTTTTTATCGCTGCAGCTGTTTTGGTTATTTATTATTGTTTAATTGTGTGTGTGTGTGTGTGTGTGTGTGTGTGTGTGTGTGTGTGTGTGTGTGTGTGTGTGTGCTTTTTTTAGCTTCACAAGCAGACATGTTTTGACACTTGTAAATGTAGTTTACGCACACACACACACACACACACACACACACACACACACGCACACACACACACACAACACACACACACACATACATACACACACACACACACACACACACACACACACACACACACACACACACACACACACACACTGACGGTAGAATATATTTGCACTTCAGCGAAACAGGAACACAGACGAGAATTCACATGAATGGTTCCGAGACAATGTTGGCGACACAGTTATGAATGTGTCTGCGTCTGTGAGCGATCGATAACTTGGCATCTCATCTGTTGGTGCTCCATTCATACCCTGCTCTGTCTGCTCTGTCTGCTCGGCTGCCGGGCTTTGTTTTTAAATGAAAAGTGCTGCACAGGTATGGTAATCAAAGTAAAGATCTGTGCCTGTGTGTGTGTGTGTGTGTGTGTGTGTGTGTGTGTGTCTGTGTCTGTGTGTGTGTGTCTCTCTGTCTCTCTCTCTGTCTCTCTCTCTGTCTCTCTCTCTGTCTCTCTCTCTCTCTCTCTCTCTCTCTCTCTCTCTCTCTCTCTCTCTCTCTCTCTCTCTCTCAAATGTTTTAAGGACAGGTTGTAAAAAAAGGCTTAGTCTTAAACCTCTATCCTTCCAAAATAAAGTTCCATCGTCATCTCTCTCTCACTTCTTTAAATTAATTGTTGCCTGTTGGGTTGGTGTTTGGTTATTAATATTTGCTTGTTATATCTATTTATTGTTTGTTTGATTTTAAAGATTCATCATTCTCGATTTTTGCTGTAAGATTTGGAAGGACTAGCTGCAAGACTATATACACATGTTGTGCTGAATTCAATTTATAACTGGCAACCATTTAGTTCTTTATCTTGCATTTGCTTCAATCGACGATGATTGATACATGTACTGACATCTGATGGACAAGTCAATTTATAACGTCGCGTATTTGCTTCAGGTGCCAATGCTTTCATGACATAACAGGCACCCTGCTTGTGTAATTCGCAGTCTTAAACAAGTCGCGTAAGGCGAAAATACAACATTTAGTCAAGCTCAGTCGAACTCACAGAATGAAACTGAACGCATTGCATTTTTTTCCGCAAGACCGTACACTCGTAGCATCGTCTGTCCACCGCTCGTGGCAAAAGCAGTGAAATTAACAATCCAGAAAAGCGCGGTAGCGGTTGCGCTGAGGAGGATAGCACGCTTTTCTATATCTCTATTCTTTTTAACTTTCTGAACGTGTTTTTAATCCAAACATATCATATCTATATGTTTTTGGAATCAGGAACGGACAAGGAATAAGATGAAATTGTTTTTAAATCGATTTTGGAAATTTAATTTTAATCATAATTTTTATATTTTTAATTTTCAGAGCTTGTTTTTAATCCGAATATAACATATTTATATGTTTATGGAATCAGAAAAGGATGAAGAATAAGATAAACGTAGTTTTGGATCGTTTTATAAAAAAATAATTTTAATTACAATTTTCAGATTTTTAATGACCAAAGTCATTAATTAATTTTTAAGCCACCAAGCTGAAATGCAATACCGAAGTCCGGCCTTCGTCGGAGATTGCTTTACAAGAATTTTAATCAATTTAATTAAAAAATGAGGGTGTGACAGTGCCGCCTCAACTTTTACAAAAAGCCGGATATGACGTCATCAAAGACATTTATCGAAAAAATGAGAAAAAAAAACCCGTCTGGGGATATCATACCCAGGAACTCTCATGTCAAATTTCATAAAGATCGGTCCAGTAGTTTACTCTGAATCGCTCTACACACGCACAGACAGACAGACAGACAGACAGACACACAGACAGACAGACACACAGACACAGACACACACACACACACACACACACACACACACACACACACACACACACACACACACACACACACACACACACACACACACACACACCACGACCCTCGTCTCGATTTCCCCCTCTATGTTAAAACATTTAGTCAAAACTTGACTAAATGTAAAAACAGCTGTAACTTTTTGGCTCGCGCTGTCATTTCCCGTCTATCGATCTCTCTTAAAACATGTCTGCCAAACGAGGGTCTTATTTAAGGTGTGGTATGTCCTTACTTTTGTCAAGCAAGCAGAAAATGCTACTTTGCTCTTGACGTGGTGTCTTCCCTTTCTGTTTCATTTTGGTTTGACGGAGCAAAGCTAAAACTAGAGATGTAGATGACACATTCACGGGGTAAAGCTTGCACGCTCTCTCTCTCTCTCTCTCTCTCTCTCTCTCTCTCTCTCTCTCTCTCTCTCTCTCTCTCTCTCTCTCTCTCTCTCTCTCTCTCTATGTCTCTCTTTGTCTCTCTTTGTCTTTCTATCTCTCTGTCTGTCTGTCTTCTCTCTGTCTGGCTGTCTGTCTGTCTCTCTCTGTCCCTCTCTCTCTGCCTCTCTCTCTCTCTCCTTCTCTCTGTCCCTCTCTCTGTGTCCCTCTCTCTCTCTCCCCCCTCTCTCTCTCCCCCCCTCTCTCTCTCCCTCCCCCCCTCTCTCTCTCCCTCTCTCTCTCCCCCCTCTCTCTCCCTCTCTCTCTCTCTCTCCCTCTCTCTCATTCTCTCTCTCTCTCTCCCCCTCTCTCTCTCCCTCTCTCTCTCCCTCTTTATCTCCCTCTCTCTCTCTCCCTCTCTCTCTCTCTCTATCTCTCTCTCTCTCTCTCTCTCTCTCTCTCTCTCTCTCTCTAAAAAAACCAAAGACGATGTTCAGGCAAACAAACAGACGGCAAGACAACCAGACGGACACACACGTGCAACGCAGGTGTCAATTTGTTTTAAAATCCGAAATGGGCTGTCGACTTTGATATCTAGTGTGTGTGTGTGTGTGTGTGTGTGTGTGTGTGTGTGTGTGTGTGTGCTAGCGTGCGTGCGTGCGCGCGCGTGTGTGTGTGAGTGTCGACAGAGACTAGCATAAAAACAAAGCAGGCTGCATCCTCCATTATATATCACACAGAGAAAATTAGGATTTTAGAGTTTTAAAAGGGAATGAGTGTTTGACAATAAGTTAGAATATTATATATTGAATTTAGTATATGGTAGTGAGTTGTATAGCGAGATTGAGGAATACATTGACCAGTCGGTTGGTCAGAAAGTAATATGAAGGCTATCTTCACACGACCAGCAAATAATATGTACGAATTAACGCCAATAATGCCAAAGTTTATGATAACAGGAGAACAGGTTGTCTGTCTGTCTGTCTGTCTTTGTCTCTGCCCATCTCTCTCTCAGCGTCACTTTATTGGTGAGGTCAAGCTGAGCTCGTCGCGTCACGTGAACGTGACTGCAAGTGTGTCGTCATCAGCAATGAACGACTGAATCACGCAAGAGTCGCTGATTCTACGCGCGGTCAACGGTCGATTGCCATGTTTTGCTAACACACAATCCCCGTGCGATGGCCATTTTTGGTGTTAGGTACTGGCATCGGCCTCCAGTCTCAGTCGCGTGCGCGCGGTCGTGACTCAGTGATAAGCAGATCAATAAAATTCACAAACTATAATAAGAAAGCAATGGTGAACGGTGTGGGTTGGGGGTGGGTGGGAGGGGAAGGAGGGGGAGGGGGGAAGTGTAAGGGTGGGTTTTCACGTTAACTTTTTGCTGAATCAGTGGCTGGCTGGCTATTAGGGTTTAACGTCCTCTTAGACCAACTGGTCTATATTGGGACAGGTATTGGTAATACGCTGAAGATATGGTGTGATACTTTGATTCGAACAAGCCCGCTGTGGCTGTCTTCTTCGACACACCAGCATTGGGTTTGTCTCGTCAAAGTATCGAAATGCGCATGTGTGCACACGGGGGTGTTCGGACACCGAAGAGTCTGCACAAAGTTGACTCCGAGAAATAAATCTCTCGCCGAACGTGGCGACCAACTGGCTACAAAGCCAGCGTACAACCAACTGAGCTACGTGCCCGCCCTGAATCAGTGAGAGTAATGTGTGCGTGTGAGGTATTTGCGGAGTTGGGTTTTTCTGGATTAATTTTATCAGTTGACTTTTTTTTTATAATTTTTTTGTGTTAGAAAAAAATCTGTATTTTACACATTCAGATACTTAAGTTGTATTACATCGAATTGAATTGAATTGAATAGGTGTCTGCGCAAAAGGTAGAACTCTTTTCTTTGTTTTTAGAATTCGTAGTTGTGGATTATGGTGTGATTGGGCTTTTATTTTATCTGCATTTTTTTTTAATCCTTCTCTTTTGCATTTTTTTCTTTTTTTTCTATAAAAATTTATTTCTCTTTCTTCTTTTTTCTTCTCTATGTCTTCTGTTTTTTTCTCCTGTGTGTTTTGTTTTTCTTGCACAAGAGCCATTAGGGCAAAATATGTTGTTTCCTGACCCAAGTTGTTATTTCTCTTTTCTCTTTTACACCGGAGTCTTAATTTGTGACTGGTGATTCGACCTCTAGGGTAAGCGGTTCAAAGAAAAACTGTACCGATGATCTTTTTGGGGGAGATAGAATGCTAGTAGCTAACACTGTTAATATTTTGAATCTCAAATGAAGGGCGTAGTGTTCACTTTCCAAGAAAGCAGAATCGCTTGTTCATGAATCACCATGTGTCATTTCCTCTGCTTGTATCCAGGACTGCCAAACCAAAGACCTGACTTTGCAAGATTCCGCCCATTACTCTTTTTTGAAACCAAGTAAAGGCTGACATTTTGGAGATACCGATGTGTTCGCAGGTGTGATTTATTTGAACAAATTTATTCTGCGACACCAAATATAGAAGAGTTCGCTTATAACTGTATGTATGATGTAGTTGAACTGATTTATTCTGCGACACCAAATATAGATGAGTTCGCTTATAACTGCATGTGTGATGTAGTTGAACTGATTTATTCTGCGACACCAAATATAGATAAGTTCGCTTATAACTGTGTGTATGATTTAATTGAACTGATTTATTCTGCGACACCAAATATAGATGAGTTCGCTAAACTGATGTCATTGAACAGATTTATTCTGTGACACCAAATATAGATGAGTTCGCTTATAACTGCATGTTTGTTGTCATGATTGAACTGATTTATTCTGCGACACCAAATATAGATGAGTTCGCTTATAACTGCATGTGTGATGTAGTTGAACTGATTTATTCTGCCGACACAAAGGACTGCAGCAATGCAACCATGTAAATGCAGGTTAAAAGCTTCCACCCATTACTCTTGAAACCGAGAGCGAAATTATGGCGATAGATGAGTTCGCTTATAACTGCATGATTGTTGCAATTGAACTGGTTGAACTAGTTTTATTCCACCGGCACAAAAGACTGCAGCTATGCAACCATGTAAATGCAGGTTACTACTATAGAGCATTGTGGTTTAGGCAGGTTTCATTGATTTAATTTAGTACTGTTAGCCGGCGGTTCACGTGTGTGGTGCACAGTGCATGACGATCTGATTGTTCTTCTGGATCTGTGCGAGTCAGTGTTACACACGTAGTTCCAACCAATACGTGTACACTTATTTGAATATTTGTTTGCCTTCTCAGTGAAGTGCCTGCAATTTTTCTAGGTTTATAAAGGGTTTATAAAGGGTTTAGAAGAGGTTTAGGGTGTTGTTTTGTTGCTGCATCATGCTACAAAGTGATTTATTCAGCGTGACGAGGGAGAGAAAGGGGCCTCTGTGCCAATGTGTTTTGTGTGTGTGTGTGGTGTGTGTGTGTGGTGTGTGTGTGGTGTGTGTGTGTGTATGTGTGTGTCTGTGCTTTCGTGCATGCGTGCATGCATGCGTTCGTGCGTGCGTGCATGCGTTCGTGCGTGCGTGCGTGTATATCGTCTAAGAAGTCCACTACAGCTGTCTTTCCAGGCGGCTTTCTTATTCCTCACGCTGTTCTTACGATCATGACATTACGTATACCATTAAGTTTATGTGCATGTACTATGGACAACTTCACAACTGTTCCATCAACATACACACTCCAACATCAGTGCTTCAGGCCACAGTCATTTACTTCCCAACAAGACACCACAAACATCTCTCCAAACACACTTTAAGACTTGTAGCTTGTATCCGACGCAGTGGCAGGGGCAGGAAAGTGACACGGACACTCAACAGGAAACTGACACTTATCATGTCTCCTTACATCCGTAAGTATTCTTGATGTGGCTTTGGCTGGCTTATATCTCTAGAGGTCTGTGCGTTCGTGTGTACGCTGTGTTGTTGAATGTGATCATTTATAGGGTCTGCCTGCTGCTCAATGATTATTTGTGTTGGTTCGATGCTGAAACTGCGATTTCAAAGGCGATTTGGTGGTTAGTCACTGGTCTACGTGTTTAGAAGCTACGTTATGTATTTCTTGGAAGCGCGATGATACAGTCTTGTCAGTGTTTGGTCACAAGTTTTGCAAAATTTATGTTCGTATTGAATGACTATCCTACTTTCGTTTAAAAGGTCTCTTAACTTTTTGTTAAAACAAACGTTATGACAGGAGAGAGACAGAGATATTCAAATCATATGACGCATTGATTGCGTATCTGTCTGTCCGTCCGTTTGTCTGCCTGTCTGTCTGCCTCTCATTTACTCTAAACGCACGCAACCACGCAGGCATGCACGCACGCACGCTCGCACGCGCGCACGCGCGCACGCACGTACGCACGCAGTGACACACACACACACATACACACACATACACAGTGACCGTCGAGAGAGGTCGTAAACAGACTGCACCTACAGGGCCCAGCCGGTTATGGAATTCCACATGCTGACATCATGTCCGGAAACTGGGTCGTAAGTGATACTGTTCGACCACTGTAGTATTATATGTGCCGTGTGTCCCACCACCGGGAGTCGGTAACATCGTTGACTTTGTGTGTGTGTGTGTGTGTGTGTGTGTGTGCCGTGTGTGTGGTGTGTGTCAGTGTGTATGTGTGTGCGTGTGTGTACGTGTGTGTGTGTGTGTATGTGTGTGTGTGTGTGTATGTACGTGTACGTGTCGGTCTGTGTGTGCGTGCGTCACTGAAGTGCGGAAGGATCCTTTAATCTCAATCTGTGTGACCTAATATAAGACTTTTTTTTCCAAGCCGTTGTAACATTCACATTGCCCCTTTACGGCTTTAGTGCCATCCGGCATATCTGCAGAGGCCATGTTTCGCAAGAATTTAAATTTTCTGTTGAAATTGAACACACACACACACACACACACACACACACACACTAACACACACATACACACACACTCACACACACACTCACACACCCACACACACCCACACACCGGCACACACACACACACACACACACACAACCTGACTGAAAAGCATACGGACGGTGTTGGAAGCTGAGACAGGTTGAGTTCAACAAGCCGCAATCAAACGGACATAGCTTCACCCTTACATTCCACCACACAGAAAGGACCAGCTGAAAACCCCAAACAACCTAGTTCAGCCGCACCCAGCCTTGAACAACAAGGATGTTCAGGTGTAATCACTGACAAGGGCGACAATCTCCACACAGACACACTTTCTCCTCTCCTTTTATACCTGGCTTTCCCACCCGACACCATGACTTAGCGTTCTGTTGACGGTTCTATAAGCAGCTGTGCCGACGTCAGCCCTGAATATAAACAAATCGAAGCCAACCCGCATTCCTCAAGCACGGTCCTTGCCGCAGGAACAGGTGCATGGCACGGATCGACCTGTGCTACAGTGTTCGAACCCATTTTCCTACCACGTTGATTAGTCTTTCTCATTCATAACCTAGTGGTTTTCGGAGAAAGGGGAGGGATGAGAATAGCTACAGTTTTGAGACTGGGCGAGTTTCGTTATACAGGTGTTTTGGGGTGACTGGAGAGGGAAGGGGGGGGGGGGGTAGAGTGGGTAGGGGTTGGGTGGGCTGTGGTGAGGGGTAGGATGGTGTGATGTGTGTGTGTGTGTGTGTGTTTATGTGTGTGTTTATGTGTGTGCGTGCATGTGTGTGTGTGTGTGGTGGGGGGGGGGGGGGGGGGTTCGGGGGGTTATCATTGTAGTACAGTAATAGTAATGACTCATTGCCGTGAGAGCAAGGGAGTGGGATTTCCAAGTCGAAATAAATCAGTCTCTCTCTCTTCGTCTGCCTTCACTCAGTCACGTAAAGAACTTTTTTTGTTCCACCGGTGTGAAACTGACACTTGGAGACACGACACAGCTTTGTTTAATCAGTTTCAAGAAGACATTTTGGTGCCGGCAGATATATACAAATGCGTACGACCCCCTCCGCCTCCCTCTACGGTAAGCTTAATTACTGTCCACATTATGATGAGGTATTCACAATCGTGAAGACTGGTAAGCGATACTTCTGAGGATGCTGTTACTTATTAACTCGATTGTAACGGCAAAATAGTGTTGCTGCACAGTGCTACTGTTGCTGAATTTACGCAGAAAAGGCACGTCCGAACGAATACATTCTTGGAATACAGGCACACATGAGTGCATGAGTTTGAGATTTAGCTATTGCATCTAGCATACCCCCCCCCCCCCCCCGCCCTCGCCCCCCCCCCCCGCCCTCGCCCCCCCCCCCCCCCCTTTGAATCATGTGCCTGCGAGTTAACCAGGTAGAATAAGGAAAAAGACTCAGCAGAAATCCAGACATAGACCACCTTGCCCCCTACCCCAAACAGCCACCCCCCCCTCCCTCGACAACCCTTTTCCCTTCTGACCCACCCACCCACCCCCCCCCCTGTCCCACCCCCTTTTTTTCTCCAGAACTGCGTGTCTTAATCCAAACGCATGCATGTCTGCCTGCGCGTGTCGCTGTTCTGTATTTTTAGAGAATGACGCACAGTCACAGGGTCTGTCTAATTCATGACTGTCATAGTGAGAAAAAAATATTGTTGGCCACCTTGTGAAACTTGTTACGAGACAGTGCCTTCTGTTCGGTGCACTTTCATTAATAATAATATCTGCCTACATGGCTCTGTAGGAGAGAAAAATGCAAACGTTTTGTCGTTGAAATTGATTTGTGTGTGTTCTGAGAGTGAGAAAGGTAAAGGCAGAGAGAGAGAGAGAGAGAGAGAGAGAGAGAGAGAGAGAGAGAGAGAGAGAGAGAGAGAGAGAGATTGAGAGAGATAGATGATGATGATGATGATGATGATGATGATGATGATGATGATGATGATGATGATGATGGAACTTTATTTAAGAATGACTGATAGAGGTTTAAGGCCACGCCTTTTCTAACAAACTGTCCTTTCATCTAATACAGAGAGAATGAGAGAGACATACATAGTCATAGACAGACAGACAAACAAACAGACAGACAGACAGACAGACAGACAGAGAGATTTCCACAGACTGCCAGAAAATGTCAAGTGAAATGCGACACGTTTTTTTCAAATACAGTAGTGATAAGCTATAAGACAGCACTCGTTGGTCCACGTTATTCGACGCATAGGCCGGGAAAACCCGCATCAGTCAATATCTTTTTCTTTTTTTTCACTAAACATCTGTGTCACTTATTATGGCACGTAGACACTGCGGGCCACATTATCTGCCCCGCTGCACGCTGCGCTAAATATCCTAAGCTGTGCGCATGCATGCACAAGAGAGTTCAAGTTATGTGAGTCGGTTTTTCGGTCATAGGCTGGTGAATTTCGGACAGTGACCGATTGTGACGGAATTTGAAATGGTGGTCGGATGACCGACTGGTATTTTGATTGAGGAAGACTGTCACTGACGGTTTGTAGATGAGGGGAGGAGGGTGTGTGTGCTGTCTTTGTCTCAGTGTCTGTCTGTCTGTCTGTCTGTCTGTGTCTGTCTGTCTGTCTGGGTCTGTCTGTCTGTCTGTCTGTATGTCTTTCTGTCTGGGTTCGTCTGTCTGTCTGGGTCTGTCTGTATGTCTGTCTTTCTGTCTGTCTGTCTGTATGTCTTTCTGTCTGGGTTCGTCTGTCTGTCTGTATGTCTTTCTGTCTGGGTTCGTCTGTCTGTCTGGGTCTGTCTGTATGTCTGTCTTTCTGTCTGCCTCTCTCTCTGTCTGTGTGTAGTCCCTCTTTAGGGCGAGGGCCAGATTCAAAAAAGCATATATCTAGGCCCTATGCTTATTCTTGTCGCCCTCGTAAAATAAAGATTTGTCATTGTCATTGTCATTGTCACACTGTCTCTGTCTGTTTGTTTGTCTGCCTGTCTCTCTCTCTCTCACCACCCGGCCCCATCTCACACCACCCGGCCCCATCTCACACCACCCGGCCCCATCTCACACCACCACCAACAGTATCTGTTTAGTGAATAGAAGGCCTAATTCAGTCGAAAACAAGCCCGCTGTTAAAAATATAACATAAGCATCACGTGCTTGATTACTTTCCTCATTCATGATTAGTGTGCTGTACCGCAACTGAGTCGTAAACACTCACACACACACACACACACAGGCAGTGTCGTAAGCACACACGATATTGCTTGCCGTCCAACACGCACGCACGTATACGCATGCAATCGCTCTCTCTCTTTCTCTCTCTCTCTTTCTCTCTCCTCTCTCTTTCTCTCTCTCTTTCTTTCTTTCTCTCTCTCTCTCTCTCTCTCTCCCAAACCACTCTCACCTTCTACGCTGACACACTGACCACGCATTAAAACCCATCGATTCATAACAAACTCCCATAAACACACTCTCTTTCTTTCTCTCTTCCCCCTCCCCCACCCGTTACCTCCCCTCCCTCCCCCGCACTCAGTCTTATTCACTCGTGAACATAATTCTCCCCCTCTCTCTCTCCCGCGTGGTTGAATCATCTCCGAATGAATGTGTCCGGTTGTAAGCCGGCGGCGAGTGAACACGCACATTCATTCTCAGTCGCTGCGACAAACGGAAAGGGACGCTTCACTTTCACTGAGGGGCTAAAACGTTCCGTGGATATTCTGCTCTCAGCCTGACTCGCGCGTCCAAAGTCAAGTTTTGAGGTTGACACACTCAAACGGTCACTCAAACGGTCAATTTGCGCCGCGCAAAAATTAGCTCATGAAAAGGCCAACTGCGTTGAAGTTTAGCTGTGGCAAGTGTCTGTGCCGCGTGTGTTTGTGAGGAATCCAGTGCAGTTGTGTGTAAGTGAGGGATGCAGTGCAGTTGTGTGTAATAAATATTCTGTCACAGTGCGTGTCTCTGCGACAATCAGGTTGTGTGACCCTGTCGATGTCTCAGCTGTGGGATATATTTTATACAAGCCGGTGGATATTTTATACAGTGTAGTGCACAATCGTGGGATATTTCGTATATTACACAACGGCCTGTGCAAGTCAGTGTGAACGTAAAACATGATTGATTGAAGTGTTATATATATATTGCCTGAGCGGCGGTGCAGTCGTTAGGAATTTCCAGTGCATTAGTGATACTGA
Organism: Littorina saxatilis; assembly: GCF_037325665.1. Taxonomy (NCBI): domain Eukaryota; kingdom Metazoa; phylum Mollusca; class Gastropoda; order Littorinimorpha; family Littorinidae; genus Littorina; species Littorina saxatilis. The sequence goes on from NW_027128642.1 coordinate 59,637, forward strand.
GGAGAACTTGGCTTGAAAAGTTATTGTGCAATCTTCGTCAAGTTTCATTGGAGTGTTGTGTGACTTGAATCACGTCCTCGGTAGTATTCTAGCTGTGTTTAATAAATGTCTTGGGAGTATTATGTTTCTTGCTGGACTACTCCTGCGTCTTTAAGGATGCGATTCCCCGAAGAGGTAAGGATACGAAATACTGGTTTGTGTCACAAATTAATGATGGAGTAACGTCAACTTGCGCTTTCAGTGGTGTGCGTGTGTACGGTGCAATTCAGTAACTGTTCTCTGCTTTGCTTCTTTTCTGCTCTGTGCCGGTGTGTGTGTGTGTGTGTTTGTGCGTGTGGGTGTGTGTGTGTTTGTGCGTGTGTGTGGGGGTGTGTGTGTTTGTGCGTGTGGGTGTGTGTGTGTTTGTGCGTGTGTGTGGGGGTGTGTGTGCGTGGATGTGGGTGTGGGGGTGTTTGTGCGTGCGTGTGTGTATGTGTGTGTGTGTGTGTGTGTATGGTGTGTGTGTGGGGGCGATTCAGCGTGTGTGTGTGTGTGTGTGTAGACTTACCACCAACAATGCAATCAAATATATGGGAATTCGAAGATAAAAAACACACATGCAGGCCGGGCGTGTGTGTGTGTGTGTATGTGTGCGTGTGTGTGTGTGCGCCCGCACGCGCGCGCGTTTGTGTGTGTGTGTGTGTGTGTGCATGTGTTAGCAAGCCCATACACTGACACACAACAATCTCTCACATGTTCACTGTCATTGCCCATCCAACAATATATATCACCCTGCAACCTTGAACCGAAAGTAAAACCGAGGACGCCAAGAACGACACAAATCTACGCTGTCCGCATCGTTCATCTCAGTTTCTAAAAACACAAGCCCACCTTGAATTACTAGAGAAAATAATTATAGGCTCCACAGTTTCAGTGTCGGTATCATTCTTGCGCAAGCAGTTAGCTATTAGACAGCTATACTTGACTGCTTGACTCAGCTGGTCGAAGTTAATTATTACATTACCTGTTTGTTTAGCACCTGGCTTATTTGTGTGTGTGTGTGTGTGTCTGTGTTTTTCTTGCCGTCATGCATCATTGATTGGCAATTTCAGCCGGTGGTCTAACAATAATACTTGCTGGCAGCCATGAAAAAACCAGCAGTCTCCGTATCCATGTGTAAGTGAGAGAGAGAGAGAGAGAGAGAGAGAGAGAGAGAGAGAGAGAGAGAGAGAGAGAGAGAGACAGAGACAGAGACAGAGAGACACAGAGAGAGAGAGACAGAGATCTCAAATTGTTAGTGTTTTGTTCTTTCCAAAGTTTTGCACACACACACACACACACACACACACACACACACACACACACACACACACACACTCACACACAAACATACTTACACACACACACACATACTCACACACACACGCTCTCTCAAACTTACACTCACCGTGAGGACACACACACGCACACATTCACACTCAAACGCACACACATACAGGCATACTTAAACACTCTCTGTTTCTCTCTCTCTCTCTCTCTCACACACACTCTCTCTCTCTCTCTCTCTCTCTCTCTCTCTCTCTCTCTCTCTCTCTCTCTCTCTCTCCCCATTCTTGGTATACATAAACTTCCGAAGCTAAACGGATCTACATGTACAATGTTTCCACTATATAATATGGGTAGTTTAATCGCAATGTATTTACAACGTCAATAATATCAGCTTTGATCATACATTCTGTAAGGCTTCTTAACGGAAGACGATCTATGCTTTCAAACGATTTGAATGCGTTTGAAATCTATTTGGCTCAATTGGCATTGCTTCGAATTTGAACTTTCCTTCGCTTGGTGTGCTCGAATAGCGTGTTATTGTCAGTCTGTGAGTTGGTGCACGTACGAAAGCCCATTGCAATTTTTCTATACACCGGTTGGAAAGCAAAGCCGCGAATAAGAGATAAAAGCATAAGTGCTAGGACAAGACTATCGTTTTGAGAGCCGAACAAGGTCATGATGGTCTTCAGTCGTAGAGTTACATGTGCCATGAAGAGGAACATAATAGCTGCTGTCAAAGTTTCAAAAAGAGAAAAAGAGAAATGTGTATATATACGGCGAAATCTCCAAATGTCGTCAGTCGTTCTTAAAACTGATCGTAATCGTCAAAGAGAGAGAGAGGAGAGAGAGAGAGAGAGAGAGAGAGAGAGAGAGAGAGAGAGAGAGAGAGAGAGAGAGAGAGAGAGACAGACAGACAGACAGACAGACAGACAGACAGACAGACAGACAGACAGACAGACAGACAGACAGACAGACAGACAGACAGACACTGACTGACTGACTGACTGACTGACTGACAAAGAGGATACATGTAGCCTTGAGGAGAAGGACTAGGTGCTTAATATTTGTTTTGTTTTTTATTTTCATATATATAGAACGCATAATCAGAAGTACAACAAGTAAACATTCTAGACGCAGGAGAATGGAAGATGCACAGTTAGCTTTTGTATTTTGCTGAGTTATTTTATGCTCGTATGGCACTGAAGAAGTCGGACGTATAAGCGTAATATTAGCTGGCTGTATAATTATAGTTTATTGTGGTGCGATAGCCAGAGTAACAGCTGGAAAGGGCGTTCTGGTGGATAATTTAACGATGACTGTTTACACCTCTGATGAGTAATGCATGACACTATTATTATACTGTTTTTGGTCATGCATGTACATGATGGGTGTGTGTCTGAGTGCAAGAGAGAGAGAGAGAGAGAGAGAGAGAGAGAGAGAGAGAGAGAGTGTGTGTGTGTGTGTGTGTGTGTGTGTGTGTGTGTGTGTGTGTGTGTGTGTGAGTGTGTGTGTGCTTATACGTGCGTGTGAGTAAGTGTGTGTGTGCATGTGCGTGTGTCTGTCTGTCTGTCTGTCTGTCTGTCTGTCTGTTTCTCTGTCTGTCTGTCTGTCTGTCTGTCTGTCTGTCTGTCTCTCTCTCTGTCTCTCTCTTTTTTTTCTCTCTCTCTCTCTCTCTCTCTCTCTCTCTCTCTCTCTCTCTCTCTCTCCGTTTGCGAGCGCGCTTGCGAGTCAAATTCTCGCAAACGCTTGTGTGAGTATGTGTATGTGTATGTGTGTGCTGGGCTTAATCTGTGGGTATGCTATATATATATTTATATGGCTGCATAACACAGGTACAGCAATTATGATGAGAGTTGCGTAATTCTTAATCGTCTAATTCATCATCGTGTCCACCAAGTGTTATAATAATAAC
>NW_027128643.1:0-16504 GCF_037325665.1 Littorina saxatilis
CACACACACACACACACACACACACACACACACACACACACACACACACACACACACACATGCGGTCTTATTAGTGCACAGACAAACAATTAGCTTGACTGAATGTGTGGCCGTTTGCTTGGAAGTCACAAGCGCACGTTCCGTCAAGCCAAGTTTTTTCTACGAATTGTTTGTCTGTGCACTTAAAAAAACCGTTTGGTAGATATATGTATGGCTGTAACGTATTGTGTTGTCAATAACCAATGTTCCAACAACTTACCTTTCTTGTTTTTTGATTCATACACAAAAAGAAACAAGTCGCGTAAGGCGAAATTACTACATTTAGTCAAGTAGCTGTCGAACTCACAGAATGAAACTGAACGCAATGCAACGCAGCAAGACCGTATACTCGTAGCATCGTCAGTCCACCGCTCATGGCAAAGGCAGTGAAATTGACAAGAAGAGCGGGGTAGTAGTTGCGCTGAGAAGGATAGCACGCTTTTCTGTACCTCTCTTCGTTTTAACTTTCTGAGCGTGTTTTGAATCCAAACATATCATATCTATATGTTTTTGGAATCAGGAACCGACAAGGAATAAGATGAAATAATAAATCGATTTCGGAAATGAAATTTAATTTTGATCATAATGTTTATATTTTTAATTTTCAGAGATTGTTTTTAATCCAAATATAACATATGTATATGTTTTTGGAATCAGAAAATGACGAAGAATAAGATGAAATTGTTTTTGGATCGTTTAATAAAAAAATAATTTTAATTACAAGTTTCCGATTTTTAATGACCAAACTCACTCATTAGTTTTTAAGCCACCAAGCTGAAATGCAATACCAAACCCCGGCCTTTGTCGAAGATTGCTGGGCCAAAATTTCAATCAATTTAATTGAAAAATGAGGGTGTGACAGTGCCGCCTCAACTTTGACAAAAAGCCGGATATGACGTCATCAAAGGTATTTATCGAAAAAATGAAAAAAACGTCCGGGGATATCATTCCCAGGAACTCTCATGTCATATATTTCATACAGATCTGTCCAGTAGTTTGGTCTGAATCGCTCTACACACACACACACAGACACACACACACACACACACACACACACACACACACACACACACACACCACAACCCTCGTCTCGATTCCCCCCTCTACGTTAAAACATTTAGTCAAAACTTGACTAAATGTAACAAGTCGCGTAAGGCGAAAATACAATATTTAGTCAAGTAGCTGTCGAACTCACAGAATGAAACTGAACGCAACGCAACGCAGCAAGACCGTATACTCGTAGCATCGTCACTCCACCGCCCGTGGCAAAGGCAGTGCCCGTGGAATTGACAAGAAGAGCGGGATATTCGTTGCGCTGAGAAGGATAGCACGCTTTTCTGTACCTCTCTTCGTTTTAACTTTCTGAGCGTGTTTTTAATCCAAACATATCATATCTATATATTTTTGGAATCAGGAACCGACAAGGAATAAGATGAAAGTGTTTTTAAATTGATTTCGAAAAAAAAATTTTGATAATAATTTTTATATATTTAATTTTCAGAGCTTGTTTTTAATCCGAATATAACATATTTATATGTTTTTGGAACCAGCAAATGATGGAGAATAAGATAAACGTAAATTTGGATCGTTTTATAAATTTTTATTTTTTTTTTACAATTTTCAGATTTTTAATGACCAAAGTCATTAATTAATTTTTAAGTCACCAAGCTGAAATGCAATACCGAACCCCGGGCTTCGTCGAAGATTACTTGACCAAAATTTCAACCAATTTGGTTGAAAAATGAGGGCGTGACAGTGCCGCCTCAAATTTCACGAAAAGCCGGATATGACGTCATCAAAGACATTTATCAAAAAAATGAAAAAAACGTTCGGGGATTTCATACCCAGGAACTCTCATGCCAAATTTCATAAAGATCGGTCCAGTAGTTTAGTCTGAATCGCTCTACACACACACACACACAGACAGACAGACAGACAGACAGACACACGCACATACACCACGACCCTCGTTTCGATTCCCCCTCGATGTTAAAATATTTAGTCAAAACTTGACTAAATATAAAAAGGACACGTCCGTCTTGCAATAGGTATGAGTAGGTCTAGTTGGCTTTTCAGTAGGCGGGGATACCAATGATAATTTTGTTTTGTTTTCATTTTTTGACAATTTGAAATCCGTACCTGTCTTTGTCTCCTGGTTGTTCTTCAGGTTAGCCTTAAGGCTGGACTCCAGGCTGTCCACTCTACTGGAAAGCTGCCCCAGAGCGAAACTCACAAGACCGTGGCTGCGTTTCTCTGCAACAATTGCATCCATAGTATAATCGACCTTTCTTGTCGTATAAACTTCTCCCCAAAACCACATCGTTTCAGGATTTTATGTGGGAATGGGAGATAGCTTAGTCAAGAGCGTGCTGGCTTCACATATACAGGGGTCCAAGCACCCAGGAGGTGTCGCCAAGACGTGATAGGGTGACCCAAAAAATGTAATCGATAAACATGCAAATATTTTCTGCTTCTGTTCAACGACTTGCTTCCTATTTGGTATACAGTTTCCCCCGAAAGCTGCGTATGGCTGCCTGAATGGCGGGGTAAAAACGGACATACACGTAAAAATCCACTCGTGCTAAAAACATGAGTGAACGTGGGAGTCTAAGCCCATGAACGAAGAAGAAGAAATGGTGTGAATGTTGTGCTCTTTTGAAAATAATATCCAAATTCAAGAATTGACTCAAAAGTAAGTGGTTTGACATCACGTGGTAGCAACACTCGCCCAATTTAAACTCTCCAGATTATTTGTCTGTATTGAATTTCTTCAGGTCACCGATGGCCTGGGGTGTTTTTGTACACTTGGGCCTTCAGATTCTTCCAAAAGATAAAAGTCTGGAAGGTTTCAATCGGGTGAGAGTTGGTACTGCTTGATGTCGAACCTTCTACTGTTGAGTCGATCAGCAAATGTGGATATAATGTGACCCTCCACCACGGAATGAGTTGCATGTCACCTTTGCATGATTTTCATAATTGTACATTTTCCTAAAGAGTTTGTTATGCTCTATCCAGTGGTGAAAACCGTGTTAGAAAAAAGCGAAAACTGTTCGAGTTATAAGCCTGTGACTAAGGTGACCCTCACACTGTTACCAGACACTCCCCGGACTTATATTAAGCCTAACACAGAACCGCGCGAGGTGACATGCGACTCATTTCGTGGTGGAGGGTCACATATTTTCCAAAGAGCACACAAGTCAGACCTATTGACCTACAAGTTTAAAACGTCGTGATGTAATCATGCTGAAGTTAATGTTTCCCAAATATGAATTATTTTAATCAAGAAATGTAAACGTTTTAAGCATTTCTGTAGGTGGCATTTGTTTGGTTCCCCATGTATAACATCATCCGTACACGTACCAGAAACGTGGCCCAGTTTCACTACGCCTGAAACTGCAACGCGCAGCAGACAATTGATTCAATCGCAGAAAGTCCCTTTGGATAGAAAGCACGTCCAAGCTCATCTCGAATACTTCTCACTGCTGTGTATGTGTACATGCAACGCATGCTGTGCCTGTAACTGCCTTAGGGTTTCATATACTATTTTTTTTGCAAAACTTCGATTCACTCCGACTAAAACGTATGCGGGAATGCCTTCTCTGTTCAGTGCGAATAAGAACTCCCACATACCTCTTAGTTCCGGGAAATAGCCCATACAACTTGGCTTTTGCTTTCCCCACACGCCTTTTCATGATCGTTTACTTCGCCGAGTTGTACATACGGAGACAATTTTAAAAGAAATGCATTTGGCTTCAGTGCGATCGCATTCAAGAATCCATTTAACACGTCGTGTTGGCTATCCCGACACATTGACATTGGCTCACTTAGTGAGGTAAAAGTAATATTTGATAAAGCCAAAATACTTTTTCTGGAACTTTCTATTGAAAGGTGATCGACGCTATCGGCGTAGGTTCTAATCCCGGGTTCGGCGAGGTATTTGTTTCCCAGCGCATACTTTGACTGTCCTCGGTGTGCGCACGATAAAGACCCCGACTTCACACAACACAAGGCATAGTCTATGTTACATACTCACCGGACACAGATGCTGCGTGGGTCAGCGTCAAAACGCCAATGAAGAGGACAAGGCACAGAGCACGTCCATCAGCCATTTTGGGGATTGTTAGTCTAGCTCTCGTCGTGGGCACAGAGATACACGTACTGCGGTCAACCAGGATTTCCATCACCATATATATCAGATTCTTACGTTGCTTCTGGTCGCGTTGTTGTCCAGTGTGAAACCGCTCCCACTTAATTGTTTCGCAATCATATGCTCGTACCTAGTTTTGCATTCGCTCGTACCCTCTTGTATTTGGGCCATTTGACAAAATCTGAACATGGGTTATTCTCCAGAACTGTTTTCCATTTTATGACATGCATTTTCAGTCCTTTAAATAATTATAGTGTATATTAAATCGCAACTAGAATGTATTCTCATTATTTTTTCAGTAATACTCCAGTAAGATGATAATACAGACATGAAAAAAACATAATCAATATGTCTGTCTTTTTGGGGGGTGATAATTGTTAGTGTTAAAATCCATGTCACGACCAAAGTTGATGTTCTTTAAAACCCTTGAACGACGATAAGCAAAATACTGAACGGCGATAAGCAAAATGTGCAAGTATTTCTAATTCTGTATGTGCAGGCCAAAGCTTTGTATGAAACCAGTATTTATCAATCGAATCAATTTGTATGGTTAACATGTCTCAGTTAATTAAAGAAATGTTCAACTTTGTAACATGGTTTCCACTAGAACACAGCTCTGGGGTTTTGTTTTTCTGAAACCAAACAGTGCATGAAACCGCTTTATTGTCTTTGTTTTGATGGGGGGTGTGCGTTTGTTTGCGTGTGCTCATGAAATGAAATATTGTTGATTATCGATACACTTGCAATCGTCGAAGTCACGAACGCAAAAGAAGGAAACACCCCAAGTATTTGGATGACAGAAACAACCAACCAACCAACAATGAACAAACAATTGCAAAATAAAAATCGTGGAGCTCAGGTGTTGGTCGATGAGTATCGGTTGTTCGCATCAAATGCGCACTTCGCTTTCATAAATTCTATCTTAATAAATCAGGGTGTTTGTAGATTTGGCGCTGCACTATCGGTGTCAGATTTGCAATATACCTCTGACTCAGGTTCGATCGGGTCTGTGTACTTATGATTTTGTTATTAATCATTTCGACGCGAAACAACCCAGCTGAAAAAGTACCACACGATGTACTATAGTATACTATAGTAAACTATAGTAAATGTACCCTGTACTATAGTAAACTATAGTAAATGTACCATGTACTCTAGTACATATTGTAGTACATGGTACTTTGTACTATAGTACTGTGTAGTAAATGTACCCTGTACTATAGTACTTTGTGGTACAGTAGAGTACTTTGTACTTTGTACTATGGTACTTTTTAGTGAATGTACCATGTACTACAGTAGTACTATAGTACATAGTACTCTGTACTATGGTACTTTTTATTGAATGTACCCTGTACTACAGTAGTACTATAGTACCTAGTACTTTGTACTATGGTACTTTTTTGTGAATGTACCCTGTACTACAGTAGTACTATAGTACGAAGTACTTTGTACTATGGTACACTGTGGTACTTTGTACTATGGTATTTTGTACTATAGTACAACAGTACATAGTACTGCGGTACAGTATAGTAGTAATAGTATACATGCATTTTGTGTTTTTATTTTTATTGTTTTATTAATATAACTTATCAGCTAAGCATAACAATTTTGTTGTTGAAATTAAGTTGATTAAAAAACATTGTTTTTAAAATTGTGTTTGATATCACCAGTAATTGTGCATGTAAACGTGTTGTGTGTGTTTTTACAAGGTAGTCGTACATATAAGATTTATTATGTTTTGTGCGTGCGTGTGTGTGAATTAAGCCGTTTGTTGGAGATGACATGAGATATTTTCAAACTTGTTAACTGTGCATTTGCAAAATACACGTAGGAATACTTTGTGCTCACACACACACACACCACACACACACACACACAGTCACACTGACACACGCTCGCACGTGCACACACACAAACACGTGGGTACGCACATATTCACTTAGGAGAAAGGACTTTTGTAACGTAAGATGTTTATTTATTTTTTTATTTTTATTTACGAGGATTTATATCGCACACGTATCTCACCACACAAGGCGACTCAAGGCGCATGTTACCTATTAATGTACATAAACTGTATAGTTAGTTTTTTGTAAACAGTTAGCATCAAATGTGAAATTAATATTTCATTAACGTTACCTTGGAACGCTTCTCACAAAAAAGTTTTCAAAAGAGAATTTAACAATTGCTTTAAAAGTTAAAGGATAAGGTTACGATAAGGATAAGATTTTATATAGTCCTGTGAGGTTGCCCTCATGGAAATTCGGGCTGCTTTCTCCATGGGGAAAGCGAGCTGCCATACAGTATACGGCGATACCCACACATTTTGTTTCCTGCATGCGTGTATTCATGTTTCCGAGCCCTGACACTTTCGCTGTGAACTTGGGTTCTTTATCGTGTGCATGCGGCCACCGAGGAGAGTCTGCACGATGTTGACTCTGGGAAATAAATCCCTCGCCGAACGTGGGGATCGAACCTACGCCGATTGCGACAACTGGTTTTGAAGACAGCGCCGCTACCGACTGAGCTATTTCCCGCCCGCCCGAAACGCTTAGTAAAATGGTCTGCAGTGAAATTTTGAAACAATACCTTTTTTATGTTAAATTTAACGTTTGCCAAAATAATTCTTCATGTAGGATCAAGTGCAAAGTTCTTGGTTTGACCTGACGTTGACTGAAGTTTGCTGTGTGTACAATATTGTTTCATTTTAAATAATTTGAGAGAGAGAGAGAGAAAGAGAGAGAGAGAGACAGAGAGAGAGAGAGAGACAGAGAGAGACAGAGAGAGCGTTGTGGCATACAAGCATTACAAACAAGTGTTTTTTCACCCATGCAGAGAGGCTCCCCTATTCTAATCACATCATATACACGGACATTCACACACACACACACACACACACACACACACACACACACACACACACACACACACACACACACACACACACACACACACACACACACACAATATGAGATTTAAAAAAAAAGGTTATAGAATATGTACACATCGAATGCTTAACACAGAGAGAGAGAGAGAGAGAGAGAGAGAGAGAGAGAGAGAGAGAGAGAGAGAGAGAGGGAGAGAGAGGGAGGGAGAGAGAGAGAGAGGATATTATTACGTCAGGATAAAGGTTTTAGGCTTAGCCTCATCTTCCAACCTGTCCTTGCAGGGCCGGACTACCCGGGGGGGGGGGGGGGTATGGGGGTTGCGCAACCCCCCCCCCCCCTAGCCTAAACATGTACCTCACTTATTTAAAACATTTTTTATTATTGTTTATTTTATGCCGTTTCATGCAAGGAGCGACCATTTTCCTATCTCAGAATATGACCTACCCATCAGCTTCAGGGGGCAAAGCCCCCTGACCCCCACAAGGGGCTCTGCCCCTTGACCCCGCCAGGGAGAACATCCCCCTGGACCACCACTGGCAACCCCCCCCCCCCTCTCTCCTCTTTGCCTAGTCCACCCTGCCTTGGAACATATACAGAGAATAATTGTAAACGTAAGCAAAAGACTGCACACCCCCACACACACACGCACGCACACGCACATGCCGCACTCACGCCCACACGCATGCACACACACAAACCGCTGACATTCGCTTACCGAAACACACACACACACACACACACACACACACACACACACACTCACACACACACACATATATATACCCCCACATCCCCCCACACACACATCCCCCATACACACACATACTGCGTAAACTCACACACCGTCACACACACACACACACACACACACACTTGTGTGCGTTGCTTATCCATGCACATGCTAAAATGAACAGAGCAGTACCTAAAAGGAACTGTAACTCATACAATTGAATAGCTAGTAAAAACATTTAAGTTTTGGTTGAGTATATATATACATAAAATATTGGACTAGCAAAGTCATCAAACACAAGACCAAACAAAAACAAAAACAAACTGAGCCGGCTACTTTCGATACGAAGAAAGGGTTAGCATGCGAGAGTTATGTCCCTTTAAAATCGAAGAGGAGACCACTCCGAAGTAAATCAAGGGACAGCACTAGTAACTGATTTTCAACGAACGAACTTCAACTCACAAGAAAGAGTTTGCACCAGGGAGATTGGAAAAAAGCGGGCTACAACATCACGAAAGGAACCCACCAAGAGAGTGTAACCATAATTCAGAGAGCAGAAGATGGATCTGGACTGAGAAGTAAGCCTTCAAGAGTTTTCCACGTAATCGTATCCAGATTCGCTCAGGAGTTATCGAGTGATTTGCAACTGTAACTGCCAAGTCATCGACTATCGAGTGAGGAGTACGTATAATTATTCTTTACAGCTCCCACAACTCTTTTTCACTATCACTGTCACTACCCGTATCCGACTATTTTTGAGATTTGCAAAGTTTATACCATTGTGAGAATCTGAATCTGATACAATTACAGTGACCATTGGGCCGTCTGGTTGGTTTTTTTCTCTTTGAGTTTGAGTTTGATGTTTTTACTTTGAGTTTTACTTGTTTGTTGATTCTATCTGGATCTGGCTGCCCCACGTATAGCGGTGTTCGTGGGGAGTACGTGACAGAAGCGGACTATTTCGTTAACTGTTTACTTGTAAATTCCCATTTTGAAAACATGTATACATGACTTTTTCAGATTAAAAATCTGTCGGCAATGTGGAAAAGAGGTTGAACTGGTAACAGGAACAGTGAGCTGGTTGATCAACTTGATGGCATGGCTGTACCAAATCATTCAATTGGAACGGAACCGACAAAAACACCAATGTTTCCATTCTTCTTTGTGCTGAAAGTTTACACTGACAGGGACAAGTAAGTGACATTTTAAACTCTTGTCTTAAAGTCATATGTACTCAATGACTATACACGCTAATTGCGTTACCAACAGCTGGAGACATGCTAAATTAAGTTCCCTGCAAGATATTGTGGTCTAGGACCCCTTAAATGTTGAGATATTTGAATTTTTATTTTGATCTAGATCGTCCTATTTATAGATTTGCCAACAGAGGGAACGTTGACGCAAGGGAAATAACTCCGTGTCTTTGTTGACATCCTCACTTTTTCAGAGGCTAGAACAATCTGTAATGCATGTATATGGTCCGCGCATGGCGACATATCGTCATTACATGGTCTTATGGTGCGTTTGACATCGATTATGGGCAAACTATAAAAACTATAACACACACACACACACACACACACACACACACACACTGACACACACACACACTGACACACACACACATATTTAAACATCAAGTTTTTCTGTTCACTTTCAGTGATGGACGGCCTATCTGGTGGCCTGTAATTATTCCAGTGTCTTGGGGGCACAAGAGGCAAAACTGTTTGATGTTACTTTTTGTGTTTTTATTTCTGCATGCTTTATTTGGATTACTAGAAAACCTCTTTTTATTCCTTTGTGCAAATCTATTTGACCTTTATTCTTTTACTTTTAGTGAAAAACAAAACTGCCTGAGTTGGTGGGGAAGCTTCTGGACTCCAGGTCAAAAAAAACAGTCGGCAGGGTGATGACAGATGGCTGTACCAATGAGTCATTCAGATAGAAAAGGAAGCAGACACCAAGGATTCCATTCTCTGTGCTGAAATTGTGAAAAGTTGTACTCTTTAACCAGTAAGTAAATTATTAACAACAAATTATAAAATTTCATTTCAAATTTAATGTAATTTGCAATACGGTACTAGCATTAGCTGAATTTGGTATTTATGATCCACTTTTGTGTAATGTTTGCAACACACACACATACATTCAAATATAAACTGCGTCTGAATCAGTGATGGACATTTCTTGTTTGATTCACTGTCTTGGAGTTTGATCAAATTTTCAAACAAATTTTGCTTTTCTTGGGTGTGTGTTTGTTTTTGTTTAGCCCTTAATTGTGATGCACAGACAGACACACACACTTAAAGACACACTCACTTTTAGGACCTTGCTTTTTTCATATTTTCTGTGAATAACCTTTGTGAATCATCAATCAACGGCCTTTTTAAGACACCCAGGGGTCCTTTTTAAGGCCTATTTTTCTCAGATATTTTGAGGTCTAACAAGGGGAGTTCCACTGTATGAGCAAGCCTTAGTTCTATGTTTAAGTATAACAATGGGTGAAGTGCATCTGACTTTATATTTGTCATATCATTTTAAAAGCCCCTAAAAAGTTTTGTTGATCATCATTATAAAAATACAGTCATGAAATTTCTGGCTGGATACTCAGTCCTCTCTTGTGTTACAGATGCTGTGAAGCGACAGGAGGTGCTCCTTCAGCAGATAAGGACAACAACAAAGAGTTTTGTATCACTTTATGGAACTTGTTATATCTTTCAGGGTCCTAAATGGAGGGTTTCACTGGAGCAGTGACTGTTGGACAACAAGTGCAGGGTGTGTTTGGACCTCCTGGATCAACATGTGTGCAGAACTGCTTAGGGCTTGAACTTCATGGGTGTGTGTAGGAAATTTCATATTAGATTTTGATATTAACATATTCCTGTGGTGCTATATAATTTAAATTATATGAGTAAATGAATATGTCTGTATGAATGTACGTATTTGCTGTGTCATTGTGGCATAGATATATAGACCTATAGCAATAACAAGACATACATGCTGTGAATATATGCTTTTATGTTCTCCTTGTACAAATCTGAATTAACTGAAATTTTTCTTAATGGCCAAGCACAGCCAGCTCTTTTCGACCTTTACATAGGGCCACAGTCAGAGATTGTAGAGTACACAGAGACCATTCATACTTCTTTGCGCTAAGGTAGGACTGCAGGTTATGTTTTTATCACGGCTTTGTCAACATACTGTCATTTCTGTCCGGCTGACAGTGCTGCAAACATTCATTGGATTGAAAATGTGTTTGTTATTGTTTGTGAACATCCTTTTTTAAAAGACCTGGAAAAAAGCCCCAGAACAGATTATATAATACATAATAATATGTAATTGAATTTAAATTTTCTTTTCAAATCAGTGTCTTTTTACTCCCGCAGTGGGGCACTGCGGTTATGAAATTAAAGGCCCCTCCTGTTTTTGGAACCGCAGGAGCTTTCTAGTTTGCTGTTAGGTAGATTTTTGGTTCCTCTTTCCTGTCATGCTCTTTTTCTTCATGAATTCTTTTCCTTTTTCTGCCTTCTTGCTCATTCACCTGTATTTTTTCCAAAAATCTCTTCTCTTGCCGCTTGTCTCGCGATTCATGTATAGTTTAATCTGTTAGTGTTCTGATGTAAGTCCAGCAGTAGATAGGTTAAGCCTATTTTAACATACTGGAAACTGGTAATCTTCCAGTAGGTATTAATTTAGTTTTACTAAAGCCTGCTGGGACACAAGTAATGGGTTAGTGCATTTGTAAACAGGAATCGCTTGACAAGTGGCCCCCTTCATCCCCCCCTTCCTCGTCCTGATATGGCTCTGCGTAGTCGGCTGGACGTTAAGCAACAAATAAACAAACAAACAAGTGTCTTTTTACAAACTAGCCTTTGTTATTTTTGTGAGTTTAAGTCAGATATCAACACATACTGAATGCATAGTTCAGTCTTAGAGTGGGAGAATGTTTGAGGCATAAATTGCTTTTGACAACAACAAAAGTTCCCGGTTGAATCGAGAAGCTCCCCCAAAATAATTTTATTACACATGCCTAAAGCCAGCATAGTGCAAGCAGATTTATTTGTGTATGTGCTTGTATGTACAAAGACAGATAATTTGTACAAGTGTTGGCTCTTCATTTTTAATTATTTTTTCAGGATCCTTGGGGGGTTCCACTATATCTGTGACTTTAGGACAACATATCGAGTTCTGGTGGTTTTTTGACCTAATGGATCAACATATGTGCAGACCTGCTGAGTGCTTGAGGTAAATTGGTGCATTTAGATATATATTGTTTTGCCTACCTGAGAGATACCACCCATGTGTCATGATGTGATAAATGAACCATCTCTTCACAGGCGTGTCTATCATGTAAATGAGGTTGGTTCAAACAACATGTCTGTCAGGGATGTCATTTTCCATTGCTTATGCAAAATCTCCGAGACAAACTTCATTCTCAAAACACTCGCGAGAAAATGGCAAGCCCAAACGTGTTACGAGAATGACTTTGCATCTGTGACTTTGTAATCATGAGCAGTGGAATATATAAGGTCCCTGCCAGACCAGCTTGCCATGACCTCAATGATATGCCCATATGTGCGTGTATGGTTTAGTTACTACATGGGTTATCTCTCCGGTACATAGGAATTGAAAACAGAATACTTCATGGCTTGCTGTGTGGCACCAGATTTACACTTACTGCTTTTCAAATATTGAAATATTCACGACGGGCGCATTGTACACGCAAGCACAAGACCAAGTGCGCACGGAAAAGATCCTGTAAACCATGTGGGAGTTCGGTGGGTTATAGAAACACGAAAGTACCCAGCATGCCTCCCCCGAAATTGGCATATGCTGCCTGAATGGCGGCCATACACGTAAAAATCCACATGAGTGAACGTGGGAGTCTTAAGCCCATGAACGAAGAAACAGAAGAAGAAAAAATATTCACTTTTACTTGTGTAAACCCAGTAACACACAGTAGACTATGTAGTGTTCTCTATTTGTATCATTGAAACGCTTCTGTCCCGTCAATCACACTTTAAATTGCCTTATATTTTGGATGACATATGCCACCCCTTTGGTATTCCACTGATAATAGTTTAATGTTTTAGCTAAATAGTTTCAGCTAATCGCTATGGAGTATGCAAACACTGGAATTATATGCGATGAAACACTCAAGCCGCTTTCTCTTGCTTATAGCTGAGAGCAGCACTGTAGCTCAGTGACTGTCGGGTGGAGGATCCAATTCTGCCTGTTTCCGACATAATGGATCAACATGAGTGCAGACCTGCTGAGCGCCTTATCTTCTTGGGTGTGTATAGATGTATATACATTAAAGGCACAGTAAGCCTCCCGTAAACCATCACAGAGCTCCCCGAGCGTCTACATACAGTACAAGCATACTTCCATTTGAACGCTCACCGAACGGGAACATCCTGGCTGCTTTCTGTCGAGCGTGAAACATTTTCAAAGAATTTATTTTCGTGGACTTGGTCCTCTACAACAATGGCGCCTCGTTTTGGTGCTGGACGGCTGTTATGAATATTCAATACCGGAAATCACGCCCGGACAGTAAGCCTCCCGTAAACCATCACAGATACTGTCAGGCTTTTACACACAGTACAAACACCCTTCCATTTGAACGCTCACCAAACGGGAATATCCTAGGTGCCCTACGTAAAGAGCGAGCAATTTTTAAAGAATTAATTTTGCCGATTGAACTCAGGTCAAAAATGAGTTACTTCCCTTCGGGTCTCATTCTATCGATGTAAACTGGCGATAGCCGTGGATCGATGATTATCAGAATGTTTTTGGACCGTGGTGCGTTTTTGCGCTAGACCTAACTTTTAAAATCTAAATAATAAATTGACAGCTTGTCACACAAACATTCTTTAATCATAAAAGAATTCTTTTTTTATCAAGACAAGATCAGTACAATTCGAAGTTGTGAAAGTTTGAAAAAAGAAAAGCCCGGAAGCAGGGTCACGCAAGGGTCGTAGCAGACGGCGGTTTATGCATATACATGTATCACCGTTCCTCTCAACAGTCAAAAACCATCGCTAGAGTTTTTGTGAACCACAGCCGTTTGTTTCGTGCATAAAAACGTGCTATTGTAGATAAGCTCACATGGAGTCGCATTCAAATGACTAACTGACGACTACATTGTGAAACAAGAAGGGCAAAGCCCATACGACTCACATGCTTGACCTTGCCCTTTACATGACCTTGACGTCAAATAACTAAACCTAGCAATGACATCATACACTAAGAACTGCTTTACACATTTTTCCTACCAAAATACATGTGACCTTGACCCAAGGTCAATGTCATCCAAGGTCATGCAACACAAAGCTGTTAATTCAAGACATAGGAAGTACAATGGTGCTTATTGGCTCTTTCTACCATGAGATATGGTCACTTTTAGTGGTTCACTACCTTATTTTGGTCACATTTCATAAGGGTCAAAGTGACCTTGACCTTGATCATATGTGACCAAATGTGTCTCATGATAAAAGCATAACATGTGCCCCAAATAACTTTTAAGTTTGAAACAGTTATCTTCCATAGTTCAGGGTCAAGGTCACTTCAAAATATGTATACAATCCAACTTTGAAGAGCTCCTGTGACCTTGACCTTGAAGCAAGGTAAACCAAACTGGTATCAAAAGATGTGGCTTACTTTGCCCTATATATCATATATAGGTGAGGTATTCAATCTCAAAAACTTCAGAGAAAATGGGAAAAATGAGAAAAATAGCTGTTTTTTAGACAACATTTATGGCCCCTGCGACCTTGACCTTGAAGCAAGGTCAAGATGCTATGTATGTTTTTTGGGGCCTTGTCATCATACACCATCTTGCCAAATTTGGTACTAATAAACTGAATAGTGTCCAAGAAATATCCAACGTTAAAGTTTTCCGGACGTCCGGACGGACGACTCGGGTGAGTACATAGACTCACTTTTGCTTCGCATGTGAGTCAAAAAGGGAAACTGGATCAGACTGGTTCACGATGGCTCAGGGGTAAGATAAACCACGCAAAAATAAATTATTTGAAAATAGTTCGCTCTTTATGGAGGGCACCTAGGATGTTCTCAATCGGTGAGTGTTTAAATGAAAGGGTGTTTGTACTGTAGTCTGTGTGTAAAAGCCTGACCGTATCTGTGATGGTTTACGGGAGGCTTACTGTGCCTTCAATTGTATTCATAAATTCACACACACACACACACACACACACACACACACACACACACACACACACACACACACACACACACACATACTGACAAAGACATTCATGCCTGCACACACGCAAGCACAATCATACACGCACCAGCACGTTTCAAACCCCCACCACCGTCTCAGTCGGTGCAGCTGTTTCGGAGCCTTTAGTCATCATGATACACACAGAGACGGACACAACTTTTAAAAGTTAGATATATATGCACTAAAAGCCACGGCACTTTAAGTTAGGTTTCATTATCATTCTCTTAAAGTTTGGCCCTCTTTGCTTCAGTCTGCATGCTTTCTCAGTCATACTGCTGTGTCATTGCAGGTTTCATTCCATGCTCTGGTGTGGGTGTCATAAGCAAGAGAGCCTCCTGTTCACTTCCAGCAGATGACTGCATGGTGAAGGACCTTGATACCACTTACAGACGTCAAAGCAGCTAGCTAGATGCCATTGGAGAACAACCAAAACTATTCAGCGGGTGCCATCGGCGAACATGAATACAAGTTACAGAACAGGAAAGCAGATATCACTGGCAAAGGGAACCGGACAGCAGCTACAATAAACTTAATCAGATGCCTGTAGCAAATAATCTGGACACCAATCACAAATCAAACAGATGTGGAGGACAGAGAACATTTCATGTGATTATTGCCACATATATAACCCTGTTTTGAAAAAAAGGGACATAACGCCACACTATATACTTTCTGGTTGCATGCTGAAAACTCTCCATTGGACATTTAGTGAGTTTTGACTCACCAGGTCAGGAGAATGTCACTGATGGGGAGCATAATTAGGCTGACTTACAATGGGTAGACAGAATTGAACATTGTTGTTTTCTTGGATGGTTTTCGGGATAGACTTTACAAAGTTAACATACTGCTATGGTTTGATCAATTTCAAACATGACCACATTTGGCATTTTTTCAAAACCACATTTTTGACAAATATCAAGGATGTGTTGCGAAAGCATGTGTTCTTATTTTTCTGAAATGTTTTGAAAGCTAGATTTTTGATACTTTACAGGCTATTGAAGTTGGATGACCTGTAGATGTGACCCATGTAAAATTGACCCTCATAAAATAATAATAATAACAGAGAAATGGTATTATTTTGAATGTGTTTGAAGCAAGATCGTTGTAACTCAATAACCCCCCGCGGGTTAGGGGGAAGAATCTACCCGATGCTCCCCAGCATGTCGTAAGAGGCGACTAACGGATTCTGTTTCTCCTTTTACCCTTGTTAAAGGCATATGTACGCGCTCCCGTGTTTACAAAGTGTAGTTTGCCCATAATCGATGTCAAACGCACCATAAGACCATGTAATGACGATATGTCGCCATGCGCGGACCATATACATGCATTACAGCTTGTTCTAGCCTCTGAAAAAGTGAGGATGTCAACAAAGACGCGGAGTTATTTCCCTTGCGTCAACGTTCCCTCTGTTGGCAAATCTATAAATAGGACGATCTAGATCAAAATAAAAATTCAAA
>NW_027128644.1:0-3000 GCF_037325665.1 Littorina saxatilis
CAGGGTCGAACTCGCAACCTCTCGCAAGTGCGTTACCACTCGGCCACCCAGTCTCATTCCAAGGTCTGAGAAACATTGGGGTGTAAGCACTCAAAATGCATACATGTGCAATGGAGTAGGTGAGAGTTACGCGGTACCAATCTCCTGGCCCCTGAGAGAATAATAATCACTGAAATGAACAAGCAATTTCCATTCTCAAAAATCATTCCAAGGACTCGAGGAAATAGCTCAGTCGGTAGCGCCGCTGGCTTCAAAACCAGTTGTTGCTATCAGCATGGGTTCGATCCCCACTTTCAGCGAGGGATTTATTTCCCAGAGTCAACTTTGTGCAGAATTCCTCAGTGGCCACACACCCCAGTGTGAACACGTGCGCACGGTAAAGAACCCAAGTTCACAGCGAAAATCTCAGGGCTTGGAAACACAAATACACGCATGCAGGAAAAAAAGAAAGAAATTATTAAAAAATTTGAACTCTATGGCAGCTCGCTTTCCCCAGTGAGAAAGCAGCCCGAATTTCCATGGGGGTAACCTTACAGGTCGATATGAAATCTTATCCTTATCAAGAGAATTTGTCTGTTCACCTTTCTCGATGGAAGAGAAGGTGTAGCTGAACCACTCGCGCACGCCGGTGAACTGTTGAGGGGCGATGTGTCCACGAGACACTTTGCTGATGGTGGCCACTGGCTCTCCGTCAGGCAGGGTTGCCATGGCGCCCCGTCTGTCCTGGCCCACCACAAACTGTAGGTCCTGCACGATGTGGACTCCTGCACACATGGGGATTAAGTCATAATTTGGGATGTCACAAAAAGCTTCACTCCTAAAATTTCTTCGGCCTCCATTGTTCAGTTCCCTTCTGATTTTCTTCCTCTTGTTTTGCTTGCTCGCGGCAACAAAACAATAATAATAATAATAATTAGTTGGTCTACTGTTCCGGTTTTACCCTCTTAACAAGAATTTGGATGAATACTGTCTGAGTTCATCCGGGTGTTGAATGTAAAAATAAAATAACAAGAAGGGCAAAGCCCATACGACTCACATGCTTGACCATGACCTTGACCTTGACCTTCAGGGTCAAGGTCAAATAACTAAACCTAGCAATGACATACACTAAGAACTGCTTTACACATTTTTCCTACCAAAATACATGTGACCTTGACCCAAGGTCAAGGTCATCCAAGGTCATGCAACACAAAGCTGTTAATTCAAGACATAGGAAGTACAATGGTGCTTATTGGCTCTTTCTACCATGAGATATGGTCACTTTTAGTGGTTCACTACCTTATTTTGGTCACATTTCATAAGGGTCAAAGTGACCTTGACCTTGATCATATGTGACCAAATGTGTCTCATGATGAAAGCATAACATGTGCCCCACATAATTTTTAAGTTTGAAACAGTTATCTTCCATAGTTCAGGGTCAAGGTCACTTCAAAATATGTATACAATCCAACTTTGAAGAGCTCCTGTGACCTTGACCTTGAAGCAAGGTAAACCAAACTGGTATCAAAAGATGGGGCTTACTTTGCCCTATATATCATATATAGGTGAGGTATTCAATCTCAAAAACTTCAGAGAAAATGGGAAAAATGGGAAAAATAGCTGTTTTTTAGACAACATTTATGGCCCCTGCGACCTTGACCTTGAAGCAAGGTCAAGATGCTATGTATGTTTTTGGGGGCCTTGTCATCATACACCATCTTGCCAAATTTGGTACTGATAGACTGAATAGTGTCCAAGAAATATCCAACGTTAAAGTTTTCCGGACGGACGGACGGACGACTCGGGTGAGTACATAGACTCACTTTTGCTTCGCATGTGAGTCAAAAACTACTCTCACCTCTGCTGATGCAAACAAACTCACTCTTGCGCTCTGCAGTTGAGCCCCAGTCAAGAAACAAGGGCAAGCTATTGTACAGCATATTTACCAGTGTCATGTGAAAGAGAAGGGTTTGCTAGTAAGTAAGGCCTTATTTATTTCGGGGCCCAAGATGTCTTTGTGATTCGGTAGAACCCCCCTTTTAAGACCTTGTTTGTTTGTTTGTTTGTTTGTTTGTTTGCTTAACGCCCAGCCGACCACGAAGGGCCATATCAGGGCGGTGCTGCTTTGACATATAACGTGCGCCACACACAAGACAGAAGTCGCATGTCTCACCCAGTCACATTATTCTGACACCGGACCAACCAGTCCTAGCACTAACCCCATAATGCCAGACGCCAGGCGGAGCAGCCATTAGATTGCCAATTTTAAAGTCTTAGGTATGACCCGGCTGGGGTTCAAACCCACGACCTCCCAATCACGGGGCGGACGCCTTACCACTAGGCCAACCGTGCTGGTTTTTAAGACCTTGCTTTTTCAGACTTTTTGTTCATCACCTCTGAAAAGGTACCCCCATTCTTAGACTCCCTCCTTTTTAAGCCCCAATGTTTTCAGATTTTTTAAGGTCTTAAAAGGGGGGTTCCTCTATATAGCCGAAGTGGCGATGTAGTGGAACGTGATATAGTGGAATTCACCTGTACAACCAAAATAATTCTCTCACCTTCATCCTCCATCTTCTGCGCCTCCGTGGAGAAGAGGATGTAGGGGTGCTGGATGTTGAACAGGGCCCAGTACCTGGAGCGGAAGTTGATGCCGTGGAAAGACGCCAGCGTCAGGTTGTGTCCCCTGAGCGTGATGGTGCCCCCCAGGATCATGCCCTGCGACGGGAACATGTGGGGCAGCATGGAAAAGTGGCAGCCACTGAGGTGCTCCAGGGCGCTCTGCCAATGACGGTGGTGACGCAGCTCTGCCAGCACAGCTGTGGGGAGAAAGAGAGGTGAGATGACTGTTTTAATCTCCCTAGCTATGATATCCCCCTTCTTCTTTTTCGTTGCTGGGCTAAAACTCCCACGTTCACTCATGTTTATGCAAAAATGGATTTTGACATGTATGACTGTTTTTACCCTGCCATTCAATACAATACAATACAATACAATAACTTTATTAATCTCTAAAAGAGAAAT
>NW_027128645.1:0-2000 GCF_037325665.1 Littorina saxatilis
TTTCCGTAAAAAAAAAAAGAGAGAGAGAGAGAGAGAGAGAGAGAGAGAGAGAGAGAGAGAGAGAGAGAGAGAGAAGAGAGAGAGAGAGAGAGAGAGAGAGAGAGAGAGAGAGAGAGAGAGAGAGAGAGAGAGAGAGAGAGAGATCTACCAACAGAACACCCCACGTAGTATTCACGCGATGGCATAAGGTCGGTTTTTTTGGGTTTTTTTTGTGTGTGTTAGTCTTGGTCAACTGCTGGAATAGGATGACGTCTTATTTTGACGAGAACGTCACACGTGACGAGTTCCGTCAGGCCATAAATGTATTGGCGCCAATTTAGTGAAAATTGCTTCTTCGTCCGTCTGCTCCCATGAGAAACAATGGAGGTAAGAAATGTTTTGTATATTCTGTGTGTGAAGCTGGGGTCAGACTGAGGGGTGAGTGATTGTGTGTCAACCGTAAGTACGCCATAACAATTGAGTAACACAGTAACTTGTGGGGTTAACAGTGTCACATGAAACAACATGTAGAGAGAGAATTGAACAATGGACACAAGTGTGCATCCTGGTTGTGATGGATCGAAAACGCGCTAAAAATATTCTGACAAATCCCTCTATTTTTCAGTCATCACTCAGGCTGCCAATGTTGATGGCTGGACGGATCAATAAATTGCTTGTTTAGAAGTAAACCAGTTTGTCAATCCTTGCTTTTTAACACACTATACAATAATGAAGACGAAAGTCATTTGAAGTAAGTGCTCATCACATTCAACGTATCGGAATTTAGATATAAATGTAAGTCGATTGATAATCACTGATACATTCACCAGCCCGTTGTTTGGTGGAGGATGGAAAGATGATTAGATGGAACTGAGCTCAGAAGGCACGAAATCGCATCATGTTTTCTTTCTTTTTTAGACCATTACAAGGGGACGGGAGGGGGGGGGGGGCGGTAGTGTAAGCCCCATATTTCCTTAGCTGTCTCAGCATTTTGTCTTCCATTTTTTTCCGCCCTACCACTTTTATTAGGTGTGCTACGTCCCTGCATCTAACGTTTAAATGATTAGAATCGACAGGGAAAACGTAATCGCCACAAAGACCAGTCTCTTCCCGTTTGCAGGGTTGGTGATCGGTCTGCTTCTGGTACGGAGTGCGGGGGGGGGGGGGGGGGGAGAGGGAGCTGAACGTATACCGGGGAACGTGACAGAACCAGCTGACCATTCCGTTGCAGATACTTGTAATGTGAAGCGCTGAAGAATTTGACTGCACCATGACCAGGGCGCGTATGCAAGACGGTACGACTGCATGTCCTACGACAAGCGCCCCGAAGTTTGATAGCTCTCGGTCCGACAACTTTTGTCGTGCTGCCGAATTCACAGGCATCGGACGGCCTCCCCGATAGCTAGCGGGTGGATTCCCTTGTTTACGGTGCTCTGCGCGTGCGCCTGACGCAGCAGCTGAGCCCTGTCAAGGCTGCGCTTGCTGTGGCTGGCTGACCATGGCTAGCTCACCCCAAATCGGCGCCGCGCAAACATCTTCATATGCACCAGACGCGTGAAACCGCAACGCGAGTATCACTTGCGAGACAAGAGGCTAGGCACCCATTCTGTCAGTTATCACATCCGTCAACAGTCAACTGCAAAATATCGTACATGCGGAATATGAATTTGTGCATGTATCCCGTCCCCCAATAATAATATTTCTTCTTTCCCGGTAACGCTGCAAACTGATGGCCGCAATCTTGAAATCAAAGTTATCGTAACGACAACAGTGCTTATCGCTAGGGATAGGCAACTCTAACTTTATCGTAGGACAGTGCCTACGATTGGTGCTATCGGTTTTTCGGAAGTTTTCTGTTTTTCGTACCAACAAAACCACTGTCGGATTCTTCTTGAATATAGGCCCAGAGCTTTATATTTCATAGTTTCTTCTTAAGGTTGCACAAAGACTCCTTTATTTGAGTGTCGTGTGGTAATCAGCAAAAGACAAGTAGGTACCAGCTTTGCACCCAATTAGGCAAA
>NW_027128646.1:0-10000 GCF_037325665.1 Littorina saxatilis
TATAACGTGTTGGAATCTCTGTCTTTATCTCTGTCTGTCTGTCTGTCTGTCTGTCTTGCTGCATCTGCACGATGTCATGACTACAAAAACAAGTGCAGTCATCATCCGCACTACTTTCATGGACACACACACGGAACGTTCAAACAATGGCATAGGTAAAAAAAAAAATATAAAAAAACCTCCCGCTGTAAAAGAACACCTGATTGCAACATGTGGCCCTGGGTATAACGTTATTGTAAGCAGACAGTGTAAATGAAACACACATGTCATCTTGCATCACACGACGAACAGCACGTGCAATGCAACACAGGTCGATATCATGTTGTAAGTGATGCTGGCTTCATTCCAATACTATTATCTGATCCAGGTTTTATCTCAAAGTGACAGAATCCGCTGTTGTTTATTGCTACTCCCACCATCGACTTCAGTTCCTTACATCCAACATTATTTAGGAATAATTTGTCTAATCGTATGTTATAACTGTGTGTGTGTGTGTGTGTGTGTGTGTGTGTGTGTGTGTGTGTGTGTGTGTGTGTGTGTGTGTGTGTGTGTGTGTGTGTGTGTGTGTACGTGTGAGAGCGAGCGAGCGCGATGTGTGTATATGTGTGTGTGCGTGCGTGTATATGTGCGTGCGTGTGTGTGTGTGTGTGTGATTTGTTACAAGATCTGTCAGCAATGACTTGAATGTCTGACAAACTGACAGAACAGTGCAATAAAATAAAACATCCAGCTGATTATTCGCCCCGACCCCAGTTTCTTGCCAAGTGTGTGTGTGTGTGTTTGGGTGGCTTTGTTTGCTCGACATTTAGCCTTGTTGCATTTGCACCTTGCCCACCTGTCACAACGAAGGATCAACTGGAGATGGAGAATGCTGACTAAATGCCTCGCTCTCTACCTTTAGTGTGTCTGTGTTACGTAGAAACAGCGCGTTAAAGGCGCTGTGTGAAGGTTTATTTGTTTTCCTGTAAGAAAACTGTAGACATGAGTGTGTGTTTAGTGACTGTCAACAGCCCTGTTACGATATTCGCTATTTCAAACCTAGTTCGTCATTTTTTTCCATTGTGCATTTGCTTACTCTTCAATGATGATTTCTTTTCAATCAATCTTTTTTTTTATACGGTTAGACTCAAACCTAATACAAATTTTATTGAAACTCTCTCTCTCTCTCTCTCTCTCTCTCTCTCTCTCTCTCTCTCTCTCTCTCTCTCTCTCTCTCTCTCTCTCTCTCTCTCTCTCTCTCTCTCTCTCTCTCTCTCTCTTAAGAATCAATCGAATGACGTATCTCTCTCACCCTCCCTTTTCTTATCTTCCCCTTCAATCACCCCCACCCCCTCTCCCCTTTTATATTCATTTATTTATATTTATTTATTTTAGTCCTGCGCTAGTAAAGCCTTGCAGCAACTTTCCGCAAGCGAGTACATTTGATTTAATTATTAAGTGCATACAGATCTGTGGATGCACGCCAAATTAAAGTGCAAGCTCATGTTCTTTTTTTATTTTTCCCCAACTGCCAAATCCTCGGTGGTTGGCTGATGGGATTGTACAACAAAGAATATATAGCATTATTCAGGTTTTCGTGCAGCGTCTGATAAAACCCGTGACAGTGGCGTGGGATTAGCATTTTGGAAATTTCTGTTGGGTAAAAAAAAGTAGTGAGATCGAATATGCAGATAAAATAATGAAAAAACACAAAACAAACAAAAAACCCACACAGACCATGAGCTTAGCAAAGAGACAGGAACTGACAGCGTGACGGATTTGTGTGTGTGTGTGTGTGTGTGTGTGTGTGTGTGTGTGTGTGTGTGTGTGTGTGTGTGTGAGAGAGAGAGAGAGAGAGAGAGAGAGAGAGAGAGAGAGAGAGAGAGAGAGAGAGAGAGAGAGTCAAACATAGCCCCATCACACAAACGAGCTATTCGACGCACGAGGGAATAGGAACACACACACACACACACACACACACACACACACACACACACACAGAGAAACAAGGGTACTCAGAAAAATCGCTCCTATTAGAGCGAATCTTTCGGGGTAAAGAAAATATCAAAAGCTGAGATGTAAAAATACTTTGTCAGCTTTCTCGGAAGGCAGACCCCCCCCCCCTCCTCCCGACACCCACACACATAGAGAAAAAAAAAGAAAAAAGGTTAAAAAAAAGTATGGTTAAATCAAGTGAAATCGTTTTTGCTGTCTGTTGCAGACACATTTTAGGAGAGGAAAGATAGAGCTCTGCGCTTCCACGTTTTTCGAATGTGCAGCAGGAAAAGCAATGTGCGCATGCGCGTAATGCGACCAGTTGGATATGAGTTCGAGGACGTTGTCTCCGCAGAATACGTTTAGCTGTTATAACTGTGACAATGTTTGAAGACGACGAGTAGCATCATTACCGGGGCACCTGTACATAAACCAGACACCAACACACACACTCCTTTCGTCATCTTCATCAAAACACTTAACACCTTACGAGACGAGGAATCCAAAGATAAACTGTATCGAAAGATAGAAACTCTTCCCAAACAAACGAAAGGAGAAATAGCTCCAGCTTTTCATCAATGATACTTGGTGGCGGCAGCAGAGGCATTGTGGAAGACTCAAGCATGCAAGCAACCACCCACCCCAACCAGCTGATTAATCGAAAGAAGGAGGTAACGAGAAGAACACGGTTGAGGAGCATGCGCTAATCCCATCAAGTGTGTGAACAAGACTGACACATGTTTCGACAGGTAGACGGGGCGATACACAAAATACACATACCTGTACATGCTCTGGCCTGACATGCAAGAGCTACCCTAGACCTCTGGCAACGGTTGGGGAGGGGGGTTAGCAGACCATACGGTGTGTTTTACAACGTCTTCGCTGCGTGGGATGTACGAACTTGCAATCTTGTTAGCTTCGTTTGGAAAGCAGATAGAGGGAGACTTTAGTCAGTCCAATATGATGGAGAAATGACCAAGAACAGGGTAGGAGGGATTTGCAGGTACCAGTTGGTGTTGGATGGGCTTATGTAAAGTTATCATACAACCCCATTCCAAGTAAACCCGAATGCCAAAAGTAGCCGTATCGCGTCCAAGGCCCTTGGGGCCAAAACTGTATTCAAAACTTGTCCATCAATGGAATTCTCTCCCCTTTCACATCCGCCACTCTCAGTCACCCCAAGCATTCAAACGAGCACTTAAAACGCACCTCTTCAAGAAATACAACCCCTGATTGTGTTTTCTCAGTCCATCAGTAGGCTACATGTAGTGTATTTGTTGTTTTAGTGATAATGTGATAATGTATATAAACATCTAGGGCTGTTTTCAGTATTGTTGATAACATGTTCTGTTTGATTAAGGGTATTCAGCTGGTATTTCCTTGTTTTCACTACCTATTTTATTCATGTTTTTATTACTTAGTTAGTGGAAGAATCTTTTGTAATGTATGTTTGATGGTGTATGCTTTTAATTAAGCGTTGCTGACTACGAATGTAGATGTAAATGCTTGTATAACTGTGTTTTAAATTTTAAATGTGTCAAGCGCAAAGAGCATAATTGTAAAGTTATGATGTTGCGCTATATAAATGCTCATTTATTATTATTATTATTATCAACGCGAGGTGGTGGTAAACACAACTGTTGGTAACTCACCCTGTGCAATTAAAGGCTGCCGCCATATTCGTAGCGTTCATTAATTAATTCATATTGTTTACATGTGCCAATAATGTTATAAAACTGTACCTAAGGGGATATAATAACGATTGGTTGTAGCTTTCGAACACAGAAAAAATTATTTCAGTATTGCAAAGTGGTGTTGATAGTGTCGAATGTAAACAGAACAGTCTCAAACGCCGTCTTTGGTTTACGAAACGTCACGAAGTGACGTCAACGATCTAAAAATAGCCTAAGTCCTGGAGATGTTGCTAAACAATGCAATAAAGAATTAATTATTTCTCGTAATTGGTAAGGACTTCAAACCTAAAACTTTGCAGGAAGCTAAATTTATACATTCCCGCAACGATGGGAAAAGCCCTGGAAGTAATTAAACTAATTAAATAGGACTATGTCAGCCTTTAAAGCATCGTACGTCCACCTTATTTTCACATCGTAGCACCCTATTCAACTCCACAGCAATACCCCAGTGGCAGTGCTAAGAGAAGCCGTATCGTGTCCATCAGCGCGAGGCGGTGCTCTTTACAGTAGGGCGACCTGTTGCTACCTCACCCGTGCGCACAGGTGAAAGGCCAGTGCCGCCCCAGGTAGAACTGAGCTGCTGTTGTCATTCCATCCGAGTTCTGCCTTGTCTGACGTCTGCTGGCACCCCTACAGCTGTGCCGAGTTCAATTCTCTCTCGGTGTTAAAGTCTGTGAGATGTTCTTTACTTTCTTTATTTGGTGTTTAACGTCGTTTTCAACCACGAAGGTTATATCGCGACCGGAAAAGGGGGGGGGGGGGGGAGATGGGATAGAGCCACTTGTTAATTGTTTCTTGTTCACAAAAGCACTAATCAAAAAATTGCTCCAGGGGCGTTCAACGTAGTACAATATATTACCTTACTGGGAGAATGCAAGTTTCCAGTACAAAGGACTTAACATTTCTTACATACTCTGTGAGATATGTTTGGACAGGGCGGTGCGGGGTACGGACCGTTGCATGCATAGGAGAACGGGATGGCGGAGGGCATTTTGATTATATAAGTATGTGTCTGTGAGTGACATGATTGGATTGGAAGAATCGTATGACATTAGACGTACATCGACTTTTCTTTTCTTAATACGCGTGGTGGTGAGTGGAGGGCGGGGGGCTTGCAATGAATCGATTCATACGTATGCCACGTCACCATAACTTGTTAACTGTTATTGATACACCTGTGGCAAACACACACACACGATTCTCCGTGCGAGATGTCAAGAAAGCAAAATAACACTAACAACTATGGAACCATTGACAGGCACACGGTCAGTTCACTTCAACTCAACCTTCTGTTACTCCATTTTCTCACTGTTTGATGATCTATAAAATAAAAAAAACCCACGTGAACTGAGTACCGGCTGAGAGAAAAAAAAATTGTTGCATTTTTTGTATGCAGGTATTAAACATTCTTGCAAATAAAGCTGCTCTGAAATTGGACCACCAGCCCGACACAAGCGAATCATCAGCGGAGTAACAAAACCCGAAAATGTAAGCAGCGTGTGTGAAAAGAAAATACTGACGCAAACCGTGGGTTTATTTTCACGACCTCGGTCCCACCGAGAATGATTTTACAAACAAACATCTTTGAAAAAGGAAGAAAAGGTGGAAAATAAAAGTGTGCCGCCTGCAAAACTAGTCAGTATCTCCTTGCTCTTATCCCAGCTTCCCCAAGGTATCTGGCATCCCCCCCCCCCCCCCCACCACAACCACCTTTCTCACGTCTGCAGGTGAGTTGTGGGCTTTCCCGAACGTAAAGAACAGAGAGGCGCATTGGAGACATGCTGAGCTTGTTTATACCCCTCACAACAACCTCTTCCCTTCTTCATCTGTACCCATTTAACCCCCCTCCCTTCTCTCCCCCTTCTACCCTCCTCTCCCACCCGAAAAGCTTTCCCTTCTTGCTGACAAGATCTGCTGGCAGTAAGTCGGTGCCCGACTCTTTTTCCGACAGATAAGCATAAAGATGGGTGGCGGTGAGATCTGACGGTGGCATTTCTCCGGCAAGGAGATTGGAAATCCGATCAGCTTTGCATGACGGTCGTGACGATGTTCTTCTACTGTGGTGTTCAACGTGGCCATTTGTGTCATCCCAAAATGGAAACTCTTCGCTAAGAAAAGAAAAAGAACAAAAGAAGCAATCCAGGGGAAAAATAGCAGCAAGAAGAGTGCGTGGTAACGAGGTTTAACCCTGGATGCAACGGAGAGAAAAGGCGAAAAACGTTAAACCGTTTCCCAATAAGGAAGCCTGCTAACTGCCTCTACAAGACAGGGGGAACTACTCTGCAGAGGTGAGGAGATAAGATTACGTTTCTCTGGACAACGAAGACAATTTTTGCATATCAAGATCCCTGAACAAAAAGTGCACACACAAAAAAGGTAAATGGTTTGAAAGGGAGTAAAATAAAATATTCAAAAGTGTTTCGCAGCATTCCCGATCTGACAGGCGGCCTGTGAATGTTGCAGAAATTTCCATTTTTGCGCGCGTTTTAGACTTGATTGGGATGTTACTGACATCTATTGCCGCTGTGGCTGACTTTTTTTTTTCTTACTTTCAAACTCACAGGACAAATGGGGGGTAAACAACAACGACACGCTGACATAACTCCGCTAGTGCGAAAGGGAGGAGAAAAGGGCTGGGGGATGGGGGGGGGGGGATGATGATGGAACTTTATTTAACAAGGATAGAGGTTTAAGGCTACGCCTTTTCTTACATTGACCAGGGGAGGGTGTATGGGTGGGTAGTATACTGTCATTGGCGTTCCAAAATTGGCGTCGAACGTACACGTAGTTGTCAACAGACGTATCTGCAGAACCTTTCTATTCAGTGAAGATGTTGCCAGTGGGTGTCCAAAATCTGCGTCCGACCTAAACTTAAATAATTGTCTACTGACGTATCTGCAGAACCGTTCTATATTCTGTGAAGAAACTGTCAGAGGGGGGTCCAAAATCTGCGTCCGACCTAAACTTAGTTAATTGTCTATTGACGTATATATGCAGAACCTTTCTATTCAGTGAAGATGTTGCCAGTGGGGGCCCCAAGTCTGCTTCTGATATACACTTGGTCCATTGTCTACTGACGTATCTGCAGAACCTTTCTCTTCAGTTAATTAAGATACTGCCAGTGGGTTCACCAAATCAGCTTCCGACGTAGACGTTGTTAATGTCTGATGACGTATCTACATTTCCTTTAACTACTTTCTATTCAGTGAAGATGTTGCCAGTGGGGGTCCAAAATCCGCGTCCGATGCACACTTAGTAAATTGTCTACTGACGTAACTGCAGAACCTTACTATTACTGCCAGTGGGTCTCCAAAATCCGCGTCCGACGTACACTTTTCAATACATTATTTCCTACTGACGCATATCTGTAGAACCTTTGTAATGAGCGAAGCTAGTGCTGGTGGGGGCCGAAAATCTGAGACCTTCATACGGTCATCTTGATTGTCTTGTCATTGCTACGACCATCTTTGGCACATTCTAAGATAAGTCAATTTGTTTTCTGTCGTGGCCCATGTTTGTCCACTTTAAAGGTCGTTAGGTCGAGGTTGTTGTGAATGCTTTGTTTTGTCTTGAATTTAACGTTCCAAAAATGTAACATTTCTTGTTTTTTGTGGTTTTTTTTTGACACAGTCAGTTCATTTTCCGTAGAAAAAAAAATCAGATTTGACGTCCTCGGCGACAGCAGTGGCCAATTAGGGAAATGTTTCTATCGACGTATCTGCAGAACATTTCTACTGAGTGAAGATCACGATCAGCTTGACAGACAGGCTGTCATTATGGATGTCATTTGCAGCCCATTCGGCGAGTGCAACAGGCGGGGGAGATGGCGAACACATTGATCCCCGAGAGAGTCAAATGACCATGCTCTTTGTAGACCCTCAACTGTACTGACGTACAAAGGTTGGCCAAATTGACCAACAACCTGTCGCCTTTCTTAGCCAAGAGAAGCAATGACTACGGTTCGCTAAACCGTCGCACTGGCGTACACAATTGTCTCATTACGCCTTTTACAGCGAGTTCTCGTTTAGTGATTGGTTCCGCGTGTTCGCTTTGTAGTTTGCAGATAGCACTGTGGAAGAAAATCATGTAAATGCACACTTGCGTTACATCAATGCCAACACACACTACGACGTGAATAACGTCCGTGGCAAAAGGCAAAGTATTGTACATCCAGATCAATGTCAATGAGCATCAGGTTGGTTGGTTATTTTTGTTTGTTGTCTCTATGTGCATCAGAATTTAAGTCAGTTGAACGCACCTCGCTGTGCTTTCACGACAATGTCAGTTGCCTGTGTTAATATTATCCGACCCGAGGACTTGCAAAGACGCATGTATACAGCAGTAAGTTTGTTCCTTTGTCCATAATAGCTTTCTTAGTTGTGACCATGAACGTCAAGGTGTATCATCCAGAACAATTCTGCCTTAAAAATGCGACCATGACTGTTAACTGCCCACCGTCAAATGGGGATGCGAGATGCCAGTCTTAGTAAGTCAAAAGAAACGAGCTAGACAACAACAAAACCACAAAAAAACAAAAAAAAGAGCGACAAAAACAAAACAAACTCGCAAAGTTTCTAAGATTACGCAAGCAGCATACACCCACAACCCTTTATTGTGAGCAATTGTGGCTGCAGTGACAAGTCGCGTTTATTTTCTGCCATTGGCAGGGGGGGATGAATGGGGAATCTTCACGGATCGGCTCCTGGGGCAACAAGGCTGCCACGATGGCTTAGAGGTAGTTGGCCTGGCTATGGAGACCGTGGTGCCAGTCAAAACACAGCCTGGCTGATTTTCCCGCTCCTTTCACTTGTGGAATGCTAATTAGAGAGTCATGAAAGAACGGGGCAGGCAAAGACAGACGCCTGTCTCGTCATGAAGCCTTGTGAGAGGAGCAGTTGGAAGCACGTCAGAAAGCAGGAAGAGACTAGCGGAGAAGGGAAAATATGATTCCATGCACGTTGGATGGCGCGACGAACAGCGCGAGATGAATAAAAAGAAAACGACTTGTCTTCTCGTTTCAAATCAACCGAGAGGAAGTGAATTACGTGGAAAACGATGCCATCGGACAAGATTTCTTTATATCTGTAGCGCCGAGCCCAAAAAGTGCGCCGAGATAACATTTTTCCCCCGCTCAGAGAACTCGGCTAGATCGTCTGTGAATCTGAAGATAGAAAGAATTGCGGTGAGGAATTGGTTTTTGTTTGTTTTTAATGCCAACTTGCTTATATCAAAGGGTATTTATCCACGTTATCCCGTCATAATGTTACATTGTACCATAAACTTTATGAAAATAGTACCTAGTATAAATTCTACACATTTTGAAGTTTTCAGCCCGTGCTGCAAACTTCAAAGCATTCAATTCCAAGTTGGACAAAAAGGGCGGATTTGATTGCTCTGCTAGATGTAAAAAAACAGTGTAGTGTGGAGGGATGTTCTTTATTGTAGTGTGGCGAGGACGTTTACCCCAAGCTGAGGAAGAGGTTGGGTGCTGGCTGTAAAACACATGCAGATAGTTAAGTGCTGGGGTGCTCAGTAGAACACCGATAGGCAATTGCTGGCTGTAAAACACAGATAGTTAAGTGGTGGCTGTCGAACCCAGGTAGGTACGCGCTGGGGTGCTGTAGAGCACAGATAGGCAATTGCTGGTTGTAAAACACAAGTGGGTGGGTGCTAGTTGTAACACATAGGGAGCAAGTTTGGACCATTCAGAAGTCAACACTGCAGACTTCAGTTGCCAAACCCCTCTCAGGCTAAAGACAAAACAACGATAAACTTCCAACTAGTCTTTTTTTTAACAGAAGGGCTTATAAGTATAACCGCATAAACGTTTGGGTCATGCCAGCTTTGAGCAACAGTTCTATGACATTGCCAGTTTTGAGCAGCAGTTATATCACATTTCCAGTTTTGAGCACGAGTTTTATCTTTCTTTCTTTATTTGGTGTTTAACGTCGTTTTCAACCACGAAGGTTATATCGCGACGGGGAAAAGGGGGGGGGGGGGGGGGGAGATGGGATAGAGCCACTTGTTAATTGTTTCTTGTTCACAAAAGCACTAATCAAAAAATTGCTCCAGGGGCTTGCAACATAGTACAATATATTACCTTACTGGGAGAATGCAAGTTTCCAGTACAAAGGACTTAACATTTCTTACATACTGCTTGACTAAACTCTTTACAAACATTGACTATATTCTATACAAGAAACACTTAACAAGGGTAAAAGGAGAAAGAGAATCCGTTAGTCGCCTCTTACGACATGCTGGGGAGCATCATCGGGTAAATTCTTCCCCCTAACCCGCGGGGGGTGCAAGAGTTTTATCGATTGTCAGTTTTG
>NW_027128646.1:15000-29288 GCF_037325665.1 Littorina saxatilis
AAACAAAAAATAGCCAATGACACATTAATATTGTTCAATTTATAAAGCCCAAGGCTAGGGCATCAACAAGAAGCACATTTCTAGTCTTATTCCACTCCACCCCCCTTTCTTCCGCACAAGAAAAGCTTTAAAAAAAAGAAGAAGAAAAGAGAAAACAAAGAAAAAGCAATACAACAGGTAGCAAGCACCCCCTTCAGGCTGTCAACAGGCAATCGGCGCGTGTAATCCCCGAGCGCAACCTGTTGCGGTGGTGTAGTAATCAGCAGCCAAACACTTCTTCCCGGCCATCGCCGCCAGGGTTTGCACAGCTGATACATGTGTTGCGCCAAGATGAAGCATGCCCTATCCGATTAGCTTCTGCTGTGAAGTATCCCAGCATGTGATGGGTAAAGGTATTCTTTTCTCTTCTCTATTCTTCTTCTTCTTCTTCTTCTTCTGCGTGCCTTATCCATGCCCAGGTAGATACATTAGAAAAGATTACCATCCTGAAGAAGTCAACGACTGTCTGACGAACATTTGATAACGAATTTACCAAAACTGGTTGCTATTGTTTTTTGTTTTGTTTTATATTCAAACAGATTCAGACTTCAATTAGCTTGCACTGTAAAGTGGTCTAGTGGGAGAGGGGAATCCTTTATTGTTTCTTCTTCTTCTTCAGTGTTCTCTGGCCATACTAAAGTATAGATATCCGATTAAATTGGGACTATTTATATATTAAAAATTTTTTTAAATAAAAAAAATCAGCCCCCTTTCAGGCTTGGAGTAACGAAGACGAATTTACTGTAAACCAGTCCACATAAAACCTCAGCAGTCAGACAGTCAGCAAGAGAATCCATCCATGAAATGTTGTTACTGGTTAGCTTTCATTTATCTTGTGGCACGGGCAACCTTTTTGCCAAAAGAAAAGCGAGTCGGGAGTCGAAAGAAAAGCTCTGAGGAACAACAGAAACACACAACAGAGAACAGGTATAGACAGTAGCCACATGTGTTATTTAGTGATGTTAGGGATATCTATCACATGAGTGGAGGTATCGGACGCTTTCTTCGTTTTTGTGTTGGTAGATAGCAGAATGTTGCTGGAACCATCGTAATATACCTGCAGGTTGAGAGCGGGTGACGAAATCAAACAACAGGAGCGGATAGGTTGCGTCATGTACTGCATTGTGTTTTGTGCCTTGTTTGCTAGCCATCTGGTGAATGCAAAACGTTCTCTTGTTCTCAGTCGTTGAATTCGAGCAATGTCCAGTGCTAGGGGCGAATTTGCAGGATGAAATAGATAACTTTCGAAGGGAGAATACACAAAGCAGGCGAGGCCGCACTGTGATAGCTGTATCTTTCTTGACAATAGCCTGGCTGTTTTGCACGCATGCACGCGTTATTAGTACATGGCTGTTTATCTCTTCTGCTTCGGAAAATTCAACAACACACAAAACAAACAAAACAACCAAAACTCACCAGGAACGAAAAGTGCAACCGTTTAAGCAGATTATCGGTCTTTCACCAAGATAATCATAGTATAGCCACAGGTTGCGTTCGCCGAAGAACGTGATACAAAGTGCACATGCACATGTCATAACACGATAGGAGTTAAAAAGAGGGCTATAAATCATTTTAAAAAAACAATGTTAAAAAAAGTTGACATATTTTGTAGCAGCTGCACGGACCAGTCTTGACAAAGACTGATGCGATCATGCGCGTTAAGTACGTTACATGTCGAGGGAAAATGATTGAGAGAATGAGCATCAAAAATGTTGAACGTTCGAAAGGATAATTTATAGTTCAGAGGAGAAAACGCGGCCAACTGCTGCAAAAACTCCTTAAATATGAACGCAACGCCAACTGGGCAAAATAAGGCTATGCGAGGAATACAACTAAAGAACTACAGAGAAGGCATGCATCATTTTCACTTGTTTTTGCATTTTCATTACTTTATTGTTCCATCGCTGGGAAATTGGGGTCGCTTTCTCCAAGTGCAAAGCAGGCTTTCAGCAACAAGAGTCGCGCCATCCAGGTAGCGAATATCATCTGGGATAAGTAGAAAATGCCCATGAAATGTTGCTGGTCAATTAGAGTATCCATTTGAGGACGCTGCACGCCAATTTGACTAGACGAATGTCACCAACAAATAATATCAAAGCGAAGTGCTCCAAAAAGGATGTCAAGGTGTGGGTTGGGTGGAGGTAAACACACACACACACACACACACACACACACACACACACACACACACCCCCCCCCCACATTCTGGTGCATATATGATAAGAATGCATTATGTTCAGTTGAAAAACACGGTGCAGTCGAACAACAAATATGGAAATAAATATCGACTAGGCAGGTGTGTCATCACAAGCACGACACAATAGTCACTGCATAATGAGACGGAACGTATAAATGACAGGGGTGGAAGACGGACAAACAAACACATGAAATCTATATATATGCATGGAAGTGTAATGAGGGAGGAGTGGGGGGAGGAAAAGGGGAGGGGGGTCACCGCAATAGTCATTGCATCTTGAGATTGAACGTATTGACAGGGGGTGGAAGAGGGACACATAGGAAATATAAATACACGAACGTGTATTGGGGAGGGGCGAGTGTCGGAGGTCCCACAATAGTCACTGCATGATGAGATGGAAGGTATGGACAGGTGGAGCAAGAGGGACATACATAAAAGATATACATGTATGTGTATTACTAAGGAGGAGTGGGGTGGGAAGGAAAAGAGGAGCGGAGGGGGGGGGGGGGGGGGGGGGGGTTGCAGAATAGCTACACATTGCCCCAGCTGTTGCAGAAAGGCGTGCAGGCCCTGTTGGCCCACTGTACCTATTGTTCAGTCATTCTGCCGGAGACTAAGGATTAAATCCTAAAGAATTTATTTTATAATGGCTGCGCTCAGCATGGAACACTTAACATGCATACACAATTCGACTCCATTTGAAGATCGCACGGCCGAGATATGATCGATTAAAAGTTCGATACAGAGAGATCATGGCATCACTCGCCTGCCATTCTGCAGCAGGAAGAGGGGGGGATGAGGGGGTTCCTGGATAGAGGGTAAGGGAGGCTGGCTATCAGTAATCTGATCGCCGTGACCGCGCGCTCGCCGGATGCTCTCACCATAACTCTGGTCTGACAGCACAGCCTGTCTTTGATACCATCTTGCTGGAATCTTCACAGTTTGATTATTTGAAGCAGTTTTTCACTTCAGTCTTTGTGATACACCAGAGCTGCATGGACGTTTATTTGTGGTCATCTACAACTTTAAAACAATGAAGGTTAGTTTTGGTTTGACTATTCCATAAAATACTTTAACTGAAGGTTTCACTGTCTGTACTGCCGCCTGAAAAACTCTCTTTTAGCAAGGATTTGTATGGCTGAACATTCCAGTCAAAATTCCTATTTTCATGTGTTTTAGTTGTTTTCCTCTAGAATCAACTGATTACATAAGTAACATGCAGGACGCACTATATATTATTGTGGTATTTAATGGTGGTGCTGTTATCAATGTTGAACATTACAAATTTGTGTTCATGAAAACTATTTTACTTGCAGCACTTCAAAGGCTACCACAATGGATGATCCATTAAAAACCTGTCCAATATATATGCAACGAACCATGTGACGTCGAGTTTAATACCCTGGGAAAGAAAGGATGTGCAAGTATGTTCTCTCTCTTGATTTGTTTCAATTCTTATGATAAATTTGAGTTTCTTTGTGTTCCGTATACTATAACGTTTGTTTGTTTGTTTGTTTGTTTTATGTCCTTTTTTATTTTGTTTGTTTTTGTTCTTTTGTTGTTTTTTCCCTTTGGTGTTCTTTTACATGTTGTGCTGTATTTGTAGTTTGTTGTATTACTGGGTGTCATCCAGTGAGACTTATCAAAGCAAGTGTGTGGGGTCATAGCCGGTTAACAAATTGCGTGCTTCTGTTGAAATGTCTATAAAAAAGAGTTTGTAGTGAGCAATGTTATTTGTTTGTTGATACAGGAATCAAGGATTCGAGCCAGAGAAGACAGAACAGAACCGTTCAGCCTACAGTTGGTCAAAGGGTGCATATCGAGTGTCGAAGGGATTACACCAACGACAATAATATCGAGAAAGACTTAAGACAGCAAAACAGAGATACTGATAAGACTGAGCTTGGAGAGCGAAGCACACGATCTAAGCAACACAGATTTGACTTTGCAAGTTGCTGCTTTTTCTGTGGGACTCTGGTAAATCTTTCCAAAACACGTGGACCTGATGAGGCATACAGAGTCAGAACATTATCTTTACAAACTGAAATTTTGAAAAAATGTGACGAAAGAAATGATGAGTGGGCAGATATCGTCAAGGGAAAGCTTGAATTTGCAAGAGACCTGCATGCAGCAGATGCTGTGTACCATATAACTTGTAACTGTAACTTCAGAGCACTTGGTCTGTCAATTCCCAAACGTTATAATGACAAGCCAGGTGCATACGCACTGACAAACGCTCCAAGCCGAAGTGTGGGTAGATCACCGGACACTGAAAAACTTGAAGCTTTTGAGAAAACAGCAGAATATCTCATTAACCACGATGACGAACAGATCACCATCGGAGAGCTTGTGCAGAAAATGCAAGAGTTCAGTGGAGGGGTTGGTTACACCACCAAATGGATGAAGGAAAAGCTCTTGGAGAGATTTGATGAAAAAATCATCATAGCGAACATTCTGGGCAAGTCTAATGTTGTAACATTCCGCACAACAGCTAAATCCATTTTTCATGATTTCTACAGTTCTCCGAAGACTAATGACGACGAAAGTGAAAAACTGAAGCTGGTGAAAGCTGCTGCAGCATTGATAAAGAATGAAATAAAAGCTGCTTCTGCAACGACAAACAAGAAATATCCAACATCAGAGGATATTTCTTCAGGGGCGTACAACCTGGACTTTGTTCCCCAGTCCCTTCAGCTTTTCCTGCGTTTGATTTTCAGCGAAAAAGATGCTGACAATAAAATTGCATCTGTGAGACAAGCAATTGTCCAGGCAGCTCGACCTAGGGTTGTCATCGCCCCACTTCAAATTGGACTTGGAGTCCAAATGCACCACCATTTTGGCTCCCGATATCTGATCGATGTGTTGAATGCGATGGGCTTCTCGTCTTCCTACACAGAGGTGCAGAGATTTGAGGCAAATGCATCTGTGTCCCAAAGTACAGATATTCCAGGATGTGCCAAGAATGTGATTCTACAATACGTGGCTGACAATGTGGATCACAATTCCTGTACCTTGGATGGATACAATTCTTTCCATGGTATGGGAATGATTGCTACCACAACTCCTGGAACACGACGAACAACGCCTATTCCTAGGTTGGATGTCACCTCCAAAGATTCAAAAGAAAAGGGAACAATTGACATCGTGTATTTCCAGTCAAAGGCAGTTCACTTTGGGAACACTACATACAGGGAACTAGAAAACCTGCGAGCTGTTGACCCATCTATACACCTTGATGTCTTGTGGGAGGTGGTGTGGCCGCTGAAGCCTGCAAGACCTTCATGGTCTGGAACGATGCAGGCTGTCCACAACGACCGTCACCCTGGTAAGTCGAGCGTTTTCTTCTTGCCAATGATCGACATGAACCCTGGTGATCTGACTTGCATTCACTCTACACTGCTGTTCACGGCGAAGGAAGCAAAGAGACATGGCTCGACTCCAGTGCTCACTTTCGACCAGCCCCTATTTTGGAAAGCCCATGAGATCGTCGCCAACAAACCTGATGATGCTAACTTGGCCTCCATTGTTCTAAGGCTTGGAGGTTTTCACATGGAAATGAGCTTTTTGGGCTGCATTGGACGTTTGATGGAGGGCAGCGGTCTGCAGGAGGTGCTAGAACTGACATATGCACCAACAGCTGTCAACTACATGCTTCAAGGCAAGGCAGTGTCCCGAGCAGTTAGAGGCCACTTTCTGGTTGACTCGGCTCTGAACGCACTCCTGACCTCACAAACGTTCAAAATCTCTCTGCCACTCCCAGACCTGGATGTGACACTAAGTGACGTCTCCATTGAGGAAATTGATAGCACAGATGTACCAGAAGATGTGCAAATTGCTGGGACAGTGGATGATATCGCGCCATCAGCAAATGAAGATGCTCCTGTCTCATGCGAGGAGCCTGATGGGGACCTTGCCCGTGCAGCCAACATGTGGGACTTGTTGATGAGTGGAGCTATCCCGCTAGGAGAAGTTTGCGTTGATGAGACAATCGCATCGATTCAGCTAAAACTAGAATGCCAAAAGCAAACCCTCAAGTGCCACCCCACAGCTGCACTGTGGATTCAGTACATGGACATGGTTGACATTCTGCGCAAGTTCCTCAAAGCTGAACGCACAGGAAACTGGGACCTGCATCTGTCCACTGTCCATGAAATGATGCCTTTCATGGCAGCAGCAGGGCACAACCTCTACACCAAATCCCTCCACCTGTATCTCCAGGACATGCTGCAGCTGAAACAAACTCACAAGGATGTCTACCAGAGCTTCCAAGCCGGTCACCATGTACGCAGGACGGATCGATGTTGGGCAGGCCTTTCTACAGACAGATGATTAAGAGAACAACTAGCATTGCTCTTTGGAGAATGTACAAATATGTATTGGAGACTTTCTTTATTTCTATGACAGTGACCGGTGTGAGATGTTTTTCAAATGTACAAATGTGTATTGGAGCCTTTCTTTATTTCTATGACAGTGACTGATGTTGTGAGATGTTTTTCAAGGGACATAATTATTATCATTCCTGTTGTTTCCTGATTTTTTTCTGATGACAGAATGTGTTCACAGATATTTGTATTCAGTGGATGCATTCATTGAGTGTTTTATGACTGCTTTGATGCTCAATTCTGCAGTCTGCAGTCGACCAATGCATGACTAACGCTGTGAATACATTATTGGTCAATAATGTTTATGAATGTTGTGCAATGTTTGTGTAATGATGTTGGAGTTATGTGCTTTGAATTTAAAATGTTGTCGATTATTTGATTATGTGATGCTTTATCTAATCAATTGCCTTGTTTACGTTTGTTGTTTCATTGCTTGTGTTTGAATGGTTTGCTTTTGTATACCCTGCTCCCTTGTCACGCGGTAGACTATCCAGCGACTTCCTGACATCATTCATCTTACTTTTCTTAGTTTACACTGCAAACTTTGTGGCCTTTTTACATGTTGCTTGAGTGCGCTTACATTCTCCTGTACAGGAATACTTATGTTTTTGTAGAACAAAACCTTCACAAAAATGATGTTTGGTTTAAAATGAGTACAGTATTCTACTTTTAGTTGAAAACAATAAATATGACCTTGTGTACCAATTACTTTGGAATTTCCCCTCTGTGTGTGTGTGTGTGTGTGTTTGTTTGTGTGTGCGTTCCGGCGTGCGTGCGTGCGTTTGTGTGTGTGTGTGTGTGTGTGTGTGTTTAGTGTGTGTATAAAAAAAATATTCGTTATGCTGCTGAAAATGATTACACAGCCTTCACTTCACGCATAAACAACAAATTTGACCTTATGACCCAATGACCTTGACCTTTTGATTTTTAATATCTTAGACATTTTTTTTATATTGTAATCATAAACTGTGACTTGCATGTTATATTTGATGTTCGTGGTGTCAAAACAGTTCAGACAATGTAAAAAACGTAGAATCGCTTTGTGACAAAATACACACTGACAAACACACTTGATAACTTTTTTAAAAATAATTATATTTTTCTCGATTTTTGACCAGACATACTACAAACATAGCAGAACATGAATCTGAAAACAGAAATTCTTTAGCAATAAATCCTTGGTTATGGTGCCATTTTCCGTAGACTGACTAGGCAACTAGCTTGATGTCTGGCCGGGGCTTCACAGCCAGGACAGGTGTGCTGCAACTTGTCTATAACATAAACCGACAGTGATTTATGGCGGCTTTTGTTGTGCGACTCCGACCTTGTTCAGAAATCTCATCAGACAGTGAACTAGCATTCTCCTATGGGATTCTACAGTGAGAAAACCATCCACGATCTTCCGGACGCATGTCACCATCAGTTCGGGTGCAAGGAATAACTTGGTTAGACACGTTACGGTTCAATGATCAAAGAGTTAAATTTTGCACTGGGTCGTTAACTGAACTTAATTTCAGCACTGAATGTTTCTTCGGTCTGTACATGTACTAAATGTTTCACCAAACGTTCTAAAAATGTAAGGTATGGACGGGCAAAACCGATTAAGATTGTATATTTGGTTGTAAACCTTGTGAACATTCGGTCAGTTGCTGCATCGTACGCATTAAGCATGAACTGACTAGAAATTAAAATGCTAACGTTTAATACTGAGGGATACAACGCACACGACTGTTCAGATTCCGTTTTAAAAATGTGTTGTCGTTCTTGTTTGTTTGTTTTAATTATCAGTTTTGTAAAC
The DNA here is from genome assembly GCF_037325665.1 of Littorina saxatilis. Taxonomy (NCBI): domain Eukaryota; kingdom Metazoa; phylum Mollusca; class Gastropoda; order Littorinimorpha; family Littorinidae; genus Littorina; species Littorina saxatilis. The sequence continues at coordinate 23,417 of NW_027128646.1, forward strand.
GTTAGGCATGAAATGGACAGAGATAGCAAAATTTGTATTTAAAATCTGCTCAAAATCATTTAGTTCCTGCATAGGAGTGCGGGTGTAAGGCGCTCACTGGTCAGACATTTCACGATCAGCGTGTGAAAATATTAACATGGTGGTTTATGTTATATATTCAGGAATTTAGTCAGGATTTTGGAGTGTGGTGCGTACATAAATTGATTAGAATTGTCTACAACGAGAGTTCCGCTCAAAACAGAACGTCTTCCGGAGGAAACTGCACAAAACGTCTTATGTTTGAGAAGTCTTTTTTTTTTTTATATAGACATGGCAAAAGTAGAGCATTCACATGGTCTTCCTAAACTGTTTCTCGTGCTCAAATCCGGTTTTCAATCTCTATACGCTTCTTTTCTGTAGTGAAACTAGATCACCCTTTATTTATATATCAAAATCTGAGAATGTATGGGAGAAAAAACTGTCATGGTTTCAGGCATTGTATCGTTTGGCCGGGTGTTTGTTTATGATAAATATTTTGCACTGCAAAAGCATCCACGGTTTCCTTGTGAATGAAGTTAAAATATTGTTACAGAACTGACTTTTACCCTCACTTGCAGATGTTCTATCCATAAAACGTGCTGCCAAAAACAACAGTCAGCAATGCAGACCGTTAACACATAATTTGAGAGATAAAGTATACAAACTGGTATGATATTGAAACCTTTAACGCTAAGGAAAACCATAAATCGCAAGCCTTCTATGATGTCCTGAATACTTCATACGGATTCAGGCTGACACGCTTTTATCTAGTAAAGTCAGAACAGCAAGCATCCTAACCACCCCGACAACAACAACAAAAAGTATTGTCAAGCCATGTTGTGAAAATCTAGCAACGATTCAGTCAGCACTGCATGCACATTCAGCTTTACAGACTTAGTTTCTGCAGACAATCATGACTTGTGTCCAATCCTTTTTTTTTTCTGTCGCTCTTCCTCCATGCTCTTTCTCGTGATCCTTATCCGTCAATGTTTTTCCGTTTCCGCTCGCGGGACTGGCGTTTTCATTGGATGAGATATCCGTGGCGTCGTTACAACTGTCACGGGCTGAAAGCCAATGGAGAAACAAGATTGTCGTAAATATAGCATCAGCTCTTGGGAGGGATGATCTCTTGTCTGTCTCGCCTGCTCTCTGGCACAAACTCAGAAAAACAAAACATAACTAAACAAGTCGCGTAAGGCGAAAATACAACATTTAGTCAAGTAGCTGTCGAACTCACAGAATGAAACTGAACGCAATGCCATTTTTCAGCAAGACCGTATACTCGTAGCATCGTCAGTCAACCGCTCATGGCAAAGGCAGTGAAATTGACAAGAAGAGCGGGGTAGTAGTTGCGCTAAGAAGGATAGCACGCTTTTCTGTACCTCTCTTTGTTTTAACTTTCTGAGCGTGTTTTTAATCCAAACATATCATATCTATATGTTTTTGGAATCAGGAAGCGACAAGGAATAAGATGAAAGTGTTTTTAAATTGATTTGGACAATTTAATTTTGATAATAATTTTTATATATTTAATTTTCAGAGCTTGTTGTTAATCCAAATATAACATATTTATATGTTTTTGGAATCAGAAAATGATGGAGAATAAGATGAACGTAAATGTGGATCGCTTTATAATTTTTTTTTTACAATTTTCCGATTTTTAATGACCAAAGTCATTAATTAATTTTTAAGCCACCAAGCTGAAATGCAATACCGAAGTCCGGGCTTCGTCGAAGATTACTTGACCAAAATTTCAACCAATTTGGTTGAAAAATGAGGGCGTGACAGTGCCGCCTCAACTTTCACGAAAAGCCGGATATGACGTCATCAAAGACATTTATCAAAAAAATGAAAAAAACGTTCGGGGATATCAATCCCAGGAACTCTCATGTAAAATTTCATAAAGATCGGTCCAGTAGTTTGGTCTGAATCGCTCTACACACACACACAGACAGACAGACACACACACATACACCACGACCCTCGTCTCGATTCCCCCCTCTACGTTAAAATATTTAGTCAAAACTTGACTAAATATAAAAAGGAACCCAGCAATTGTCCCTTCAAACCATCATGCACAAGAAAGTGTTTTGTTCTGTTTGTTTTTATATTTAGTCAAGTTTTGACTAAATATTTTAACATCGAGGGGGAATCGAAACGAGGGTCGTGGTGTATGTGCGTGTGTGTGTCTGTGTGTGTGTCTGTGTGTGTGTGTGTAGAGCGATTCAGACTAAACTACTGGACCGATCTTTATGAAATTTGACATGAGAGTTCCTGGGTATGAAATCCCCGAACGTTTTTTTCATTTTTTTGATAAATGTCTTTGATGACGTCATATCCGGCTTTTCGTGAAAGTTGAGGCGGCACTGTCACGCCCTCATTTTTCAACCAAATTGGTTGAAATTTTGGTCAAGTAATCTTCGACGAAGCCCGGACTTCGGTATTGCATTTCAGCTTGGTGGCTTAAAAATTAATTAATGACTTTGGTCATTAAAAATCGGAAAATTGTAAAAAAAAAAAAAAAAATTTATAAAACGATCCAAATTTACGTTTATCTTATTCTCCATCATTTGCTGATTCCAAAAACATATAAATATGTTATATTCGGATTAAAAACAAGCTCTGAAAATTAAATATATAAAAATTATTATCAAAATTAAATTGTCGAAATCAATTTAAAAACACTTTCATCTTATTCCTTGTCGGTTCCTGATTCCAAAAACATATAGATATGATATGTTTGGATTAAAAACACGCTCAGAAAGTTAAAACAAAGAGAGGTACAGAAAAGCGTGCTATCCTTCTTAGCGCAACTACTACCCCGCTCTTCTTGTCAATTTCACTGCCTTTGCCATGAGCGGTGGACTGACGATGCTACGAGTATACGGTCTTGCTGAAAAATGGCATTGCGTTCAGTTTCATTCTGTGAGTTCGACAGCTACTTGACTAAATATTGTATTTTCGCCTTACGCGACTTGTTGTTTTTACAACAGTCGACTTCATTCTGAAAACATCGTTCAAATGTCATTCCTCTCAGCAAAAAGCAGTACTCTTCCAAACGATGAATGAACTGCCAAAGCTTGCTAGTAAAACTCTTTCGTCAGCAGATACCTTACCGTTCAGAAAATGCTTACTCGACGGCATACGAACTTTTAATCGAGATTTTAAGAGCTACATTTGTAAATTTAACAATAGCAGCGCGAGTTTTGTGTCATGTTTGAAGATGCCCACAGTCAAGAAAGAGCATGCGAAACTGAAGAAATATCGCTCCTATCGGTCAACAAGATAGAGTCGGGATACTACAAATTCTCTAAAAGTAGCAGCCCGTCTCATCTTGTGTCTCTTCTTCTTCTTCTTCTCGATCGCTCAGACAGGGACTCTGGAACTTCTGATGAAGTTTGCAGTACAGCGAAGACTCTGCAGGGTGCCGAAGATCTTCTCCTGAACTGATGTGTCCGCAGGCCATGTTTCTGCTCGTAGTTTCTGGTGGATTGGACAGTGTTGGGGGAGGTGTTCCACTGTCATGTCTGCGATTTCTGATGTGTCTGAAAACACCTCCGCGCGGAGGGGTTTTGCAGCCAGCGCAGTGAAGATAAAGAGGGAACATTTTGTCGGCTCGCGCGGCAGCAAGCAGGATATTTCTAAACTGGTCTGTCGACTTGTGCTAAGTGTTTAAAAAGTAAGGTTTGCGCTTTGAAACCTTGAACAATTGTACTTTACCTTTTCCACTTTTCAAAGGTCGTTCACCTCTGGAACGATGTGCTTGCTCGCTCTCTCTCTCTCTCCTTCTCTCTCCTCTCTCTCCCTCTCTCTCTCTCTCTCTCTCTCTCTCTCTCTCTCTCTCTCTCCTCCCCCCCCCCCCCGGGAAGTTAGCAGACTGTGCATATTGTTTTTTGTTTGTTACACGGCACTAAAAGGTCTGTCGGGTTTAAATATCTTTCCGTTAATTCCTTCCTTTTCAAAGGTTTCTAAGATAGGTAGCCACCATGATGAAGACAAGATGGTTTTGTGTTGTGTGGTGCTCGAAACACGGGGAAGAAGTCGGAATGTTTATGTTTTGTGTGAAAAGGAATTAGGACGACAGCAAGGCTCTTGTGTTAGTAAGTGTCTGTGTATATACAAAGGAGTTTGCAACCTGAATACTGTTTTTATACAGTAAGTTGCACTGACAGTAGTCGTAAAGCATACCTATCTCCCGAGGCTGACAGCGTTTCGCGAGCTTTGTTTTTTGTATGCCATTCCAGACTCGAGGCGCCCAAAGATGCTCTCAAACCAGACCCAAATAGTTGTGGCAGCGAGATAGCGAACAACTGGCAGGCAAAACTGAAAAGAGGTGGTAATCTGACTCTGACAGAAAATAAATCTGTTTCAGCGACCAAGCAAAGCACTGTGCGAAGAAACGCAATTCCGTTATTAAAATTTTAAAACCTTGAATGCACTTGTCCAGGCGTCGGCGTGTTTGAAAGTTTTCATTTGTAGCTTTGCTGACCGAGATAGCTTTGGCATGTCTTCAGGTAACTAAGTTGTTTGAGGGAATTACTGTTTCAACGACCGTTGTTCAAACAACAGCACTCTGCGATGTAAAATGCTGTTCCCTCATTTGATTTTTGGATTTTTAAAACTTGGGTGTATTTTGTGCTGGGGTGGTCGCAATGTTGAATCGGATAACTTTGGCACGATTTCAAGTTCCAAAGTTGTTTGCGGGAATTACTTTCACAGGCAGCGTGTGTCGCTCACAGAAATGAGTCTTATTAGCTGCTGTGATTTGGAAGGATTACCTGAGAAAAGCACCTGACTCCGAACATGTGAGATGTGAATTAGCCACGTTCTCCGTGTGTGAAGATGTGAACGAAAGTTCCCGATTTTAAAACTGACGATTTTGATTATTCTCCCTCGTCGAGTGTAATCAGTTTGAAAACAGTTTGAACAAGTTTTATTCTTGATTGACGCGTGCAGAATCAAAACACAGGAAAGGTAAGTCCATGAAAGATTTCATTACTGGCAAGCCATTCACGAGAACGTCGACCAAACGGTCTTTGCCGTGGATGGATTTGTGCTTGACGCCAGAACGTTCTTAGATAGAACAACAAAGGCAGTCTATTATGTGACGAAAAAGAAGATTGGTAAGGAACAGGTAAAAGGGTTGGAGGTGTAATGTGACATCATAATGCTCTTGTGCACAAATACTGTTCCACAGAAGAGTTGAGGGAAACGATGCCACAGCAGCATGTAGCCTACTTAATTGTCTCTATTGCTGCAACTGTGCAAGGCGAACAAACCTTTGAACCCCCGTCAACGCGCAAAGAGTTGAAAGGTCTGTGTCATAAGCTTTACTGTGTAATCTTTTTCACCAACGAGGATTCTCACATCATATCAGTGTGTGTAGTGTGTGTGTTGGCCTTTTGCAGTGTAGGATTCAGATCAACAGGTTGTTTTGCCCGAAACGACAGTGCTGGGAGTAAAAGGATGATCTGACTTACTGTGCAGCTTCGCTGTTGGCGTAGTGTTTTAAATATACCCAGGTTACTGGCAAATGTGTTGTTTCGCGAGTGATAACGTTCTACTGACGACAACGACGACAACAAGATGGCGATGCACACCAGCAAAGGAATGCCACTGTGGTTTTGGGGAGAGGAGGTAAGCCTCTTGTTTTCAACTTTCATTGTGTCCACAGGATGTATGAGTATAAAGTTTAAAACGGATCGATGTGCATGTTGAAAAAAAAAGCAAAGAAAAAAAAAAAAGCGTAAAAATGCGGACGCAGAATAGAATTAATGACAGAATGTATGTGCATGCACACAAATATGAAAAATATAAGACACATACTATGATACTGACATACGTGATCCGCACA
>NW_027128647.1:0-8126 GCF_037325665.1 Littorina saxatilis
CCCCCCCCCCCCCCCCCCCCCCCCCCCCACACACACACACTCCCCGTCATCCACCTGCAGAGCTAACTCTATCTCAGCTCCCTCCTCCCCCAACATACACACGCATACGCAACTCAGTGTCAATACTTTACCGCGGCTATTGAGGTCTGACGAATGACGTCTCACAACGTGCGTGGTCGTCCTTGGCGGTCAAGAAAGCCGCCGCGATCATTGCGCAGACGACACTACTAGACCGCCAATATTTTTTGTGCGCATCACGTGCTCCACATAAATCGGCCGGAAACGAAGCAATTGGGAAACCTGGATAGTTAGTTTGTGTTGTCGATTTGCATCTCTGGATCTCTGTATCTCTGTCTCTCTGTCTCTCTGTCTCTGTGTTTCTCTTTCTCCAACTTTCTATTTCTAGCTCTCATTTATATTTCTCCCCCTTCCCCTCCCCTCCCCGCCTTTTTCTCTCTCTCTCTCCCTCCCTCCTTCTTTCTTTCTTTCTTTCCCTCTCTTTGTGTGTGAGGCATGCAAGAGCACATTTTATTGATTACATTTATAGGTTATTACATGTATCGGTTGTTCGTTTTTCCCTGTTTGATTTTCGAACTTTTCCCCAAAATCGTGTGTTTCCGTATTTATTTGTTTGAATAGAAAATTTATTTTCCGTTTACCGTATAAGCTTTATCAAAACGTATTATATTTAGATTTCAGAATTCATTTTCTGAAATACTAATTTATGTTTTAGAATAGAAAATGACGAACAGGATGCTTTAGTTGATAGAGGGAGGCGTTGACCTTCGTAAAATAGGGTGTGCAACCTTGAGTCGGTCATGAAACACCACGTCCTTCGCCATGGTACATGGCACCTGATGATTTATATTAGCAGTACATAGCCTAATTTTCAAAGTTTTAAGCAACTCACGCCCTAACTGTACTAATTTTTTAACTAAAAGTAAAAGCTACAGCCCTTCTTTGGAAAACTGTTATCCGAGTTCTGTCTGTGATGTCAATAAAGTCCTCTGCGGACTTTAAATAACTGCCTATTTGGAACACCTTGTCACAAATTAGGTTGTGTTGGTTTTTTTTAATCAATTTTTTTTATAAGAATTAGAATGCTTGCTGCTGGCCTTGTGAAACAGAATTCTTATTGATTGAAGTGTGTTCATTGTTTATTACGAGCAGTCCCATTTTCTCTGTTGAAAATAAAATCATAAATTTTTTGGTTGAAAAAGTAGGAGTCGGTGTTGACATTGAATTTATGGATTACAGCTGCCCAAAACTGACCTGCATACAAATTACAATCGATGCAAGCTTTCCCCAGTGTTGACAAGCGTGACCTTCAACGAGGATGTTGCTAGGGTTTGTTTTCGGCAAATTGGTCAAAACGGCAATGAACTTTTTGACAATTTTGGCACGATTTTAGCACTTCTGCTGAAATGACAGCAACATTTGCGGGGATTTGAAACGTTTCGGCGTTTCATCGACTGCCGACGCCGAACGACTTTCCTGCGGCTTATGAACAGATGCTTTAACCACGTAATCGTTTGAAAATATTGGAAGGACTGTGTGTTCAACGTGAAGGATGCTTTTTTCGATGAAAACGAACTCCTCCCTAACAACGCCTGGCCTTTTGCGTCACCTACGTCTTGAGTATGACATGTTTATGAAAGCTTAGTGTACACAAAAGGCCAGTAGGGGGTCTGCTCATATATATGTTTTCTGCGCATTAGATGTATAGCTCGGTAAGCGAACCCTTCTCGTCTGTTTCGGATAGAGTGGGTTCTGGTGGCGCCTTGTGAACTTTTACTGACGTTTTGACCCACACATGATACACGTGTGTACATAACAGTATTTGGGGGTGGGGGTGAGAGAGAGAGAGATATGGGGGAGAGAGTTTTATTTTGTATTTGTGTGTGTGTTTGTGAGAGAGAGAGACAGACAGACAGAGAAAGGGAGATCAGGTGGGAGATGGAGAGAGGGGACGTGCACATTTAATTAAACTTAAAATCACAAATATACTGGGTGGGAAGGGGGTTGAGAGAAGGTTTTTTTTTCCCCTTTAAATTTTTTTTTAATCTTTTTTTTTTATCTCTTCTTCTACCTCCTCTTCTTTTCTTCTTCACATCTCCCTCTTCTTTTTCTCTCTTTCTCTTTTCTTCTACCTCCTCTCCTCTTTCTCCACTTCTCTCTCTTCTTCTTTATGTATTTATTTTAATTTTATTTTATCCTATTTCTGCTTGTCCCGACGCTTGTTCCTTCTCCCAGTATGCTTCCATCCACCCCTGAACTTCGTCCCGCCGCCAGACTGTCGAATCAATGAGCCCCCAGTGTTGGTCAGACACCTGGGCACCCTCACTAATATTACAGACACTCCGGGGAAGGATGTCAGGCCGCTGCGGTAAGCTACCCTCGGAAGACACACAAGAATCGAGACAAATTTTTTTTTTCGCGCTTTCAGAGTCAATCGCATTCGTAAAGTGAATGACACTCGGCTGTGTGATCCCCGCCTCCCCATTGCAACTTTATCACTTCCACTCTGGGTAGGAGCCGATCGAAGCTCGAAAAAACCCACGCACCCCTCATGGGATTCGAACCACGATCTCCCGGCCCGCAACCTGATGCGCTAACCACTGCGCCACGGGGGTCAGTAAAAGAAGGGTTAATTAAGGTTATTTCACCAGGCCTTGATTTTCATGAATGCCGCAGGAGCAAGGCTTAGGAGAGTAGGAATCGGGAGGAGGGGGAGGGGGTAGAAGTTAGATGACGTAGGAAAAGGTCAAAGTGTGAGGACTTCTTTACCTGTGAACGTTTGATGATAAGTGAGTTAAGAGCTTTCCACTCCAGGCGTCTTTTGCTTGCCTGCCATGGTGTGTTTTGAAGTGTAACCAGTGTATGCGTGTGTGTGTCTTTTCCGGTTGCCTCCCGCTGATTTTTTAATTTTAACTCTTTGGAGAGAATCCCACGCCAACTTTTTCCATAATTATTTAAAATTGCGACCACCGTGAGTGAGAGAAATACGCCACGAGTTCGGAGTGACCCACGCACGCACGCACGCACGCACGCACACACGCACGCACGCACGCACACACATACACACACACACACACCCACACACACACACACACACACACACACACACACACACACCCACGCGCACACACACGCACACTCACACACACATACACACTGACACACACATACACACACACGCACGCGCACTCACACACACACACACACACACGCACACAGACACACACACACACAAACACACACACACACACACACACACACGCACGCACGCACGCACACACACACACACACACACTCACACACACACACACACACACACACACACACACACACGGGGCTCCCCAAAGTGCGCGTCCCTGCGTCCTATACGCACTAGAAGCCGAAAACACGTACTGGAATTGTATGGAAGGTGTCCCGGGAAGCACTAAACTTTACCAGAGCGGGTCCTGGGACGCACTAAATTTCCTTTATCGTGCGTAACGTCGGCGTAGATACTTTTTCAGACTGCAATCATCAGCTATTGTACTGTACACAGTACATCATGCGTGACCACAAGGTTTTATACGTACAACAGGACTTTTCGGCTTTTGGACCCTTGGAACCCTCTAACATTCTGCAGTGGGGGTCCGTGGACCCTCTACAAATTGAAAGTGGGGGTCCCGAGACCCGCTAGAAGGGACGTCCGTGGGGAGCCCTGACACACACATCCTCTCTCTAACTCCCCTACCGCCACCTCAGCCTTGCTCCCCCCCCCCCACTCCCATCCCGTTACCCCCCCCCCCCCCCAATCTCCAATTCATGGGAGATTCGGCTTTGAAGCAGTGATTGAGATGTCAAGAGAGGCAGTTGATGACGGGGCCTGAGAGGAGGCATGGAAATATGGAGCACTTGCTTGCCAGGTTGAATGTCGTGAATGTCTATCATCTAGAGGTTATTTGGGGGCCAAGCCAGTTTTCATACACGCATGCAAGCACGCTCACACACACACGCACGTACGCATGCACACGCACACACACACATGCACACACACAGACACAAACACACACACACACACACACACACACGCATACACACATACACACACATACACACATACATACTTTTTTTTTAAAGTTATGCAACATTATGCAATTTGGTGATATCTGGGGTCCCCCGATCTCAAGGATGATCTTTCAGTGATGCTTTAAAAGTGCTGGAAATGAGCCAACCAACGCCCGTTGAGATGCAAATTTATGGAAACAAACATGGATCTGCAAGTGTGTTACGCATGGATGACTGGTGGCAAAAGGCAGAATCAGACACAGTCCCCCGGACGGACGCACGCACGCGCACGCACAGTGACATACACACACACCCACTCACACACAATCACAGAGTCACACACGAATAGGGTAGGTCTTGATGCGTATTGCTGTCTCCACCCGTGCGTGCGGGCACACAGACAGGTTGGCAGACGGAAACACACACACACACACACACACACACACACACACACACACACACACACACACACACACACACACACACACACACACAAAGTGATAAAGAGAGAGATATAAACTGGACTTTATTTTTTTACAAAGATGAAGAACATAAGGCTAGGCCTTTTTTTTTATTTTTTTTTTACAATCTATCCTTGGATAGAATGACAATGATAGAGAGAGCCTGTACGATCACTGTCTACTTCACTTACACGTGTTCCAGTCCCTGTTTATGTATTTCCTCTCGTGGGGGAAAGGTTGTTGACTTCGCGAGCAAATAAAAGTCGGCAGTCAGTTCAGTAACAGGGGCCCAGTTATGCTAAATAGTGCCCCGTGTTGTTTGAAACGGGCCCTCGGGGTACCGGCACGGTTGGCCTAGTGGTAAGACGTCCGCCCCGTGATCGGGAGGTCGTGGGTTCGAACCCCGGCCGGGTCTACCTAAGACTTTAAAATTGGCAATCTAGTGGCTGCTCCGCCTGGCGTCTGGCATTATGGGGTTAGTGCTAGGACTGGTTGGTCCGGTGTCAGAATAATGTGACTGGGTGAGACATGAAGTCTGTTCTGCGACTTCTGTCTTGTGTGTGGCGCACGTTATATGTCAAAGCAGCACCGCCCTGATATGGCCCGTCGTGGTCGGCTGGGCGACAAACAAACAAACAAACAAAAGCCCTCGGGGTCCTAAAACGTGTCCTCCTGGGAGCGAAATGTGTGGGGTTGTCAGTTGGCCCAGCACTTAATTTGAGTTACCGGGCGACACTACACAACATGGTCTTACACGAGTATCTTTGGCGACACGTACAGACCCTTGAAACATTTTGTGGTGGGGGAAATAGGACGGGGGCGGGACAGAAAACAACAACAACAACAACAACAACAACAGACAAAATACAAAAAAATAAAAACACCCAAAACATGATTGTCATCAGTGCTGTCACCCTCTCAAAACGACTACAACAACAACAAACAAAATACACACACACACACACACACTCACACTCACACACACACACTCACACACACTCACACACACACACACACACACACACACTCACACTCACACACACACACACACACACACACACACACACACACACACACACAGATACAACAACAACAACAACAAAATACAAAACAATTCATCAGTGCTGTCAACCTCTCAAAGCCTCACAGAGATGGCAAAACCATTTATGGCGTGTTTTGGAGATGTTTGCTTTTGGTGCTCAATTTTTCACAAACAAGCTTCCTCAAATCAAAGGATTAAACCCATCTATTTCTTTGCTTTCTTTCTTTCAGTAAGGTGGGTGGTGCGAGGCGTTCGTTTACTTCACGACATTTTTAGAGATACATAAGGGATATGAAGAGGAAGGGGGGGGGGGGGGGGGGCGTTCCAGCTCTAATGCTCTACCTCATTTGTTTTAAGATCTTCTTCAGCATGATACCGGCTTTGTGTTTATTTATGCTTCACTATAACACTAAACAGACTTGCAAGCAATCCAACGGCACGGACACGTGTCAACATGAGTACTCAGTGGCGACGTGGTTGTGATGTTTCAGGGTGACGAGCTTGCCGCGGCCAGTGGCGTTTGAACAGCTGACCGGTAAACTGAAGGAGATGTACCAGATCCCTGTCAGCATCTTCTACACTCAGTCCAATGGGGAGGTACGTGTCTTTTCTCCCCGTGTGTGTGTGTGTGTGTGTGTGTGTGTGTGTGTGTGTGCGTGCGTGTGTGTGTGTGTGTGTGTGTGCGTGTGTGTGAGTGTGTGTGTGTGTGTGTCTTGTGTGTGTGTGTGTCTTGTGTGTGTGTGTGTGTGTGTGTGTGTGTGTGTGTGTGTGTGTGCGTGCGTGCGTGCGTGCGTGTGTGTGTCAGCATCTTCTACACTCAGTCCAAATGGGAGGTAGGCTACGTGTCTTGTCTCCTTGTGTGTGTGTGTGTGTGTTTGTGTGTGTGTGTGTATGTTTGTGTGTTTTGTGTGTGTGTTTGTGTCTGTGGTGTGTATGTATGTGTGTGTATGTCTGTGGTGTGTATGTATATGTGTGTGTGTGTGTGTGTGTGTGTGGTGTGTATGTATGTGTGTGTCAGCATCTTCTACACTCAGTCCAACGGGGAGGTACGTGTCTTGTCTCCTCGTGTGTGTGTGTGTGTGTGTGCGCGGCGCGCGCGCGTATGTGTGTATGTGCGTGCGTGCGTGCGTCTGTCTGTCTGTCTGTCTGTCTGTCTTTCTCTGTGTGTATATGCATGAGTGTCTGTATCTCGTGTTGCTGTGTCTGTGTGTTTGTGGTGTGTGCCCAAAAAAAGAAGAAGAAAGAATGATTAAAATATTCGGTACACCTGGAGACAGAAATGGTCAAATATTCATATTGTGTTGCAGATCTTCATCGCGCTCAAGTGCCAGGTCGACCTGGAGAGCGCCATACAGCTGGTGGACCAGAACGAAAACACCTCCTCCCTCCGCCTCTACCTCACCTCCCCCAGTGACAGTCCCCACCCCACGCACCCCACCCACCCCGCTCACCCCGCCGCCACCAGCAGTAACTACCCCCAGTACCATTCACAGGTCGGTCAGAGTGTGGAACTCTGTGTGTGTGTGTGTGGGGGGGGGGGTCTGTTTTTTCTGTTTGTGTTCCTCCTGTCTGTGTGTGTCAGTCTCTCTCTCTCTCTCTCTCTCTCTCTCTCTCTCTCTCTCTCTCTCTCTCTCTCTCTCTCTCTCTCTCTCTCTCTCTCTCTCTCTCGCTCTCGCTCTCGCTCTCTCTGTGTCTCTCTCGCTCTCTGGCTCTCTGTTGGTCCTTTTTTTCTGTCCACCTCACCCTAAGAGGGTTTTCTGTGATAATTTTACTTCGTGTCTGTCTGGCTGGCATGCTGCCTGGCTGGCTAGGTTTTGCGTACCTTGAGAGAATCGTTTGTCGCGATTTACCTGTCTGTTTCTTTGCCTGTCTGTCTGTCTGGTCCCTGATGGGATCACTCGTGTCGTGGACTTGTGATGGGCTATGAACGGCCAAATATAGGTATGAATGAAAGAACTGTGTTGATTTTTTACACGTTTTCTGTGTATTTCTGTCTTCTTTCTTTATTTGGTGTTTAACGTCGTTTTCAACCATTCAAGGTTATATCGCGACGGGAAAAGGGGGGAGATGGGATAGGGGAAAGGGGGGAGATGGGATAGAGCCACTTGTTAATTGTTTCTTGTTCACAAAAGCACCAATCAAAAAATTGCTCCAGGGGCTTGCAACGTAGTACAATATATGACCTTACTGGGAGAATGCAAGTTTCCAGTACAAAGGACTTAACATTTCTTACATACTGCTTGACTAAAATCTTTACAAACATTGACTATATTCTATACAAGAAACACTTAACAAGGGTAAAAGGAGAAACAGAACCGTTAGTCGCCTCTTACGACATGCTGGGTAGCATCGGGTAAATTCTTTCTCGTCCCAACCAATATGGGACTCCCCCTAACCCGCGGGGGGTTTCTTGAATAACCACAAATCCAAAATCAAATAGACTTACAGCCAGCGTTCCTGTCTTGTCAATTTGCTGTCATCATACATCATCCAACCACCCCCAAAGCTCCATCCCTATCTTTCACCCTTACTTGCCCTACCACCCAACCTCTGCATCAACATTT
>NW_027128648.1:0-10635 GCF_037325665.1 Littorina saxatilis
CGGTCGGCAATCTATTTCCAACACAAATGGTCCCTCTGGGCTGATGTCCACAGTGCTGTTGTGGCCAGTGGAACGCTTGACGAGGCTTGTTTGAAAGAGGTCCAGACCCCCTCTGGCCACACTTTGGAGGGCTCACGCACGCAAATACACGGTCGCGCCGTCGCTTTTTGTACACAATTGATCTTGTTTAGTCACGATAATGGCCAGTATAGTAGCAGGAGACTGGCAGTGCTTTTTTCCTTACCTGTGTGTGTGTGTGTGTGTGTGTGGGGGGGGGGACCAATGTGCGTGTCTGTAAATGCTTGTCCCCCCCATCCCATCCCATCGTCGTCGTTAGTTGAACGTTAGCTCGTTTGTTGTTGTTGTTTTTTACTCCCTGACTAAAACTGGCCTTCAACATTGTGTGATTGTGGCTTCGAGTTCGATACTGTATTGCTGCTGTTTGTTTTCTGTGTGTGGGTGGAAGGATGGGTGTGGATGAATGGATTGGATGGAACAATACTTATCGTGATTAGTCTGATGGATTACTAAAGCAAGCCAACAAGATCAATACTTATTCCAGCAAAAAGCTTTTTTGTCACATGTATTTTGCTCGTGTTGGGATGAAGCAACTATTCATCGGTACAGCATAGAGCCGATCAAGTCCAGCAATTATGTATCGGTACAGCTTTGAGCCGATCAAGTTGAGCGATTACCCAACAGATGAATAAATTATTCAGTCAATGGCAGCGTTTTAACAGATTTGTGTACCTTGTTGTGTGTTTCAGCCATGTTTGCTGCCAACCCTGCCGGCACCTCCCCAGCACCAGCCCTGCAGCCCCCACCATTCAGCAAGTAAAGCGCGACTGGAGTTTCCTGCAAGCAGAGCGTGACTGGTTTCCTGTAACGACTGTCACGTGACTGGAGTTTACTGGTTTCCTGTACATAACGAGTGCAACGTGACTGGAGTTTACTGCAAGCAGAGCGTGACTGGTTGTGTCACTGGCGTTTCCTGAAGGATGTTTGCTGCAACGTGAAGTGTGAACTGTGATTGATTTATCTTCAAATGGAGTATCTTCAAATGGAGTATCTTCAAATGGAGTATCTTCAAATGGAGTATTAGCCGTACTACTTGTGTTTCCTTCAACCGGATTGTGTGGGTTGGGTGTGATGAATAAGCGTATGGATACCATGGAGTGAAAACTGTACATGATTTGTTTCATGGAGTATGATAGCGAGCAAACAAATTCATCACTCAGCTCATGGTTTTTCAGCGGGAATAATTGAAAGTTTTGTCCAGCAAACTAAGTATGAGTGTTGTCTCCCCCTTTCAGTTTTATTTGGAAAAACAGAAACGCATGCGCAGTTCTTGACGTTGGCATCCAGCCGTATCCAACTTGCAGCAATGATAGATTGGCTGGGAAACAAACAAAGACACAAACAAGGAGAAAAACACACACACAAAAACACTCCTAAAACTCTTCATGCAAGAGAATCGTCCTGAATCCCTAGCGAGAATCCCATCTGTTTCCACGACGTGTGTGCTGGTGTCAAACTTTGTGGACAAAAATGACCTTATGATATCATCAACCATCTTTTGTGTGAGCTGCGTTGGGGTTTCTTCGTCATTCTGAACAATCTTCTGGCGAGAAATTCCACCAGGATTAAGAATGACCCCCCGGGGATTAACTACTCAGTAAATGTGCAAACTCTGAACATGTTTCTTTGGACTCTCCTTTAAGTCGTTCCTTGCAGCCACATAATCCGTCAGGATTACAATGAAACCAGGGGAATAAATTATACTGCCCAGTAAATCTGCAAGCTCTTTAAACAAGTTCCTCTGGACTCGTTCTACCACAGCGGTATCGGGAGTTTTCTGCTGCCAAGGGAAAAAAATGAAAAAGAACAAAAAAGCCAGTGGCTGTTTGGAGCGAGTGAGATGGATCAATACGATCAGCCAGTCATTGACGCTCTTGCCACAAATCAGGCTTCTGATTGGACAATCCCTTATCATGTTGTCTGTGTACTCGACAGCCGCAAGGAAGCTGCGCTAACCGAGTGGCAGAAAAGAGGACTGCCAGTTTCTGGGATTGAAAGAGTTCCTTTTCCTTTTGCTGGACTTGAAGAGAAATTTGGGCTTCCTCTGGCTCCACTTGAATAAGCTGTCACTTTGTGAGGGGTTCTGACAGTTGGACTTGAAGAGTTGCGTTTACTGGAATCAGTGCTGTCACGTTGTGACGGTTCAAAGAGTTCATTTAATAAATTTATTTACTGAACTTGAGGAGTTGGAAAAAAACTGACTGGTCTATATTTTGAGATCAGTGAATAAGCTCTGTCACACTTATGAAGGGTTTAACGAGTTGAACTTTTTTGTGATTTTTTTTTTACTGGACTTGAAGACTGAGTTGTGTTTTCTTTGGTGGAATACGCGCTGTCACTTTGTGAAGGACTAAAAGAGTTCATTTCCGGTTTACTGGACTGGGATTTGTGATTGCCCACTTGAACGTGTAAGCTCTTATCACCTTTGTTTTGCTTTCAGAGCTGAAGGCATCTGTTGGACATTGCATCATGCAATCACGTTTTAAGTAACGGTGTTCATTTATAAAGTTTTTCTTTTACTTCACCCACACGTTCTCTGAACAAAAACAATGCATGGACATTATAATCATTTCAAGAATGTCATGGCGTCAAGCTTTTATTGAACAATCTTTACTTGTCTTTCCTTTTGCTTTTATCTTTGATATTTCAGTATTCAGAGGAGAAGTGTACATGTATAAGCATGTGCTTATATTACTTTTTTGAAATGTGTAAGAGTCAGATGTTAGAACTGACTTATAAAACAACCATGTAGAGTATATCCTTGCCCTGAAAAGCTTCTTTAGACCAATAGACCGGCAAATTCCTAATCTGACAATCTTTTTTTTTTTTTATTCAGTCAGCAACGTGAAAGAAATTATGAGAGAATAAAGACATTTTTCATTTTTCGAAGGATGGATCTTTGGAGGTTGAATATATTTCGAATTGTCTAAGGATCTTTCAATTCATAGCTGTCAGGTTCATTGTCTGTCTGTCTCTCTTTTCCTCAATATTATTGATAATACTCTCACCATCACTCATAATTTGCCTAGCACGTCCGACCGACCCACCTGAATGTATTGTAGGCAGCTGTGTATATTGTTATCGTTGTAAAACAAAAATGTGACGAGTTGGCAGCAGTCTGCAAATGGCTACAACATGACTGAGAGAACTAGCGGGGCGTTTTGGGACCCTTGCCGGCTCACAGTATTTTGGATTCCTTCCACCCCCTTCCCTCCATCACTCCTCCCCCTTCCCCCCTCCCCCTACTTCCCAGCCTTTATAATTCTCCCATCACAAAGTTCTTACACGCACGCACTCTAGCTTTTTTTATATTTTTAATGTCGGTCATGCACTGAATGACCTACTATTTCACTAACTTGCAGTGTATTATATCTAAACTAGTTCATTTTCAGACTTTTCTCATACACGGTCTCAGCTTTCACTATCCCTTTCTATAGGATTTTGAAAGAAAAAAATGTATAATGATTTATGCTGATCGGTTTTCAGGAAGTGTTCCTTATCTGAAGCTTATTCACGATAAGTTCTTAATAACGTTAGGAAACATTGAAAAACTCTCAAACCTACAGCCAGCAGCTACGAAGTTGCTCTTCTATGAAAATGTACAGTTCATTGGCTTCCTTCGTTGAGACAAATCCATCGGGGTTTTGACTATTATGAGGGACATTTCCTTTCTGACTTGTTGCACTGGGTTTGTACAGATCGAGATACTGTCGAGGAGTCCTTCACAACTATAATGTGATCTCAGTTTGTACAGTTCTTTTTCTTCCTAGCAGTGTGTACAGGCACTTCTTGAACTTATCACCCCACCCACCCCGTTTTGCATTAACCAGGCATGAAAATTCTCCGTATTTTCCGTATTTTCCGTATTTTTGAAAAAAATAAACCGTATTTTGTTTTATTTTCAGTATTTTTCCTTTTTTTGTTTTTTTAATTTTTTTTTTTTTTTTTTTTTTTTTTTTTTTTTTTCCTAGTCATAGCTATAGTAAAATAGTTTTGGGGCCATGTTTGAATCCAATTTTAAGGCTCAGATAGCCCCAGATTGCACCAAATTGCACCCTTGAGCAAAAAAATTTCCGGGGGGGCATGCCCCCGGACCCCCCTAGAAGTCTTGGCGCTTTGCGCCTGCGAAACTTGGCGCTACGCGCCTGCGAAACTTGGCGCTACGCGCCTTCGAATTTTTTTTTCAGTATTTTTTTTTTTTTCAGTTTTCATGCCTGTTAACGCTTCTTCCAGACTACCCCTTTGTTTCGTGACAGTTTCTGGCGAAACAGAGCCTTTTATTGTGTCGTTATTAATTTTCTACTGAACAGTTATAATACGCATAATTATGCATGTGTACACAGACAACAATAGAAGTTTTATAAGTCATTAAACAGGTTCTTCATTTGTGTACCTTTATTATTTGTTCAGCGGAGATCAATTCGATTGCACCAAGTTTTTCTTTAGTTTGATTAGTTCGGTGACGTAGCCGTCCATTGATTCATTGGTTGATGAGAATTTGCAACAGGTTTGGAGGATTAATAACGTTCTTCCTCTTTGCTGTTTTCTTTGTTATTTTTAGTTGCTAAGGGACACACACACGTTTACTATATATATATATATATATATATATATATATATATATCTTCGAGCACTTATTTCAAGGAAATCTGTTCTGCACAATGTCTTTTTGTTTCCTGAAGCTGCGCAACGTAGTGTATTATTTCGACAAAATTCTCTAAATTTGCGGTTTTATTATTTAGACAGTTTTCATACATTGCTTTGCGTTTCTGCAACATTCATACTCTTTTTATTTTTATTTTACGGTCGACTCTTTGCACGCCAGAAAGGTCGGCCGTTTTTGGAGACTTGATATAACAAGCAGAACACGCAGTGCGTTCTATGATGATAAAACCGCGTGAAATGTGTCATTGTACCCCCTGACCCCTATATAACTGTGATATAGAGACGTGTATAGAAGTTGTTTCCCCCTCTGTTGTTATCCACTCCCAATGATAATAACGTGGCAGTTTGAATTGCGAGACAAGCAAGGACCGACTGTATAAAGCTTGTGCGCATGAATATTTTTGTGGGTCTGGTTTTGTGTGCTAGATTTTTTTCCAGTATTCAGGTACGTGTGTATACATCCACAAGTGTAGTAGTGCAAGTGTACTAGAAACTGCTAGAATAGTGAATCACTGAATGTACATGTATATGATTATCAAGTATGCAATTTAGTTTCTATCTTTTTTTGTTTTATATACAGAGCGTGTGTGTATGTTCGTGTGCAAGAATGGTAAAATGTTTCCGGGATCTTTCAAAGTAAAATGAAACTGATCACGGATCCTTGAATTAAAAAAAAAGCAAATCAATTGTTATTGTTACGTGACGTTTCTTTTTATGAGAATGCTTTTGAAAGTGTGTGTGTGTGTTTGTTTGTGTGTGTGTGTGTGTGTGTGTGTCACAGTGTGTGTGTGTCACAGTTAGTGTGTGTGTGTCACAGTGTGTGTGTGTGTGTGTGTGTGTGTGTGTGTGTCACAGTGTATGTGTCACAGTGTGTATGTGTGTGTGCGCGCACAAAAAAACAACAGTTCACATTGTTTATCAAAATAGTCATTGGCTCCCGCTATCTGTAGAAAAGTATAGTTTTTCTTTCCTTGAAAAATGTAAAAAAGAAAGAGATTTACTGAAAATTATCCATGAAACCGTCTGGTGACATATTTCAGTCAACCGGGCGCAAGTGGCAACACACAGACAGACCTAACGAGTGACACACACACACACACACACATACACACATTCAGAAACACACACACACACACACACAGAGAAACACACACACACATAAACACACACACACAGAAACACACACACACACAAACACACACTCACACACAGAAACAGAAACACATACACAGAAACACACACACACACACAGAAACACACACACACACAGAAACACACACATAAAAACACACATACACGAGCGCACGCACAAACACAAAAAAACTTTGCACTCAAAGTAATATGAATTGATATAAATGAGCACCTGGACAAAAAGTTCAAAGTTAAATCAACAAATGTATTCGTTAGCAGAAAGACTGGGTTTTCTTTTTGTCTTGTTCCCTCCCGTTTCTTACTTTAACAGGATATGCAAGATTCGTTTTTCTTGCTCATCCCCTCCCCCTCCCTCCCTGTCCCTCTCAAGGCCAGATTGTAAGAAAAGGCACAGCCTTAAATCTTTATCCTTGTAAAATAAAGGTCAGTCTCAGTCTCAGTTTCTCTCTCTTTGACAAAAAAAGAATCAAAAAGAACACAAACAAACAACACCAAACAGACCAGCCGATGGGAGCAAACTTCTAGGCTCTATCCCCATTCCGCCTGTCTTAGTTATGTGTGCTTGGGGGCAATTTCATTTCCATAAGCAGGAGGAGACAGGAAAAAGACTCATCTGCTCTCAAAATTACTTTCTCATCTGCAACATATTATCCGAGATGGCTTCTTCTCAGAGATTTCTCCCTCATACGCTCCCCATCCAACACACGACCTCTCTCTCTCGCTCTTTCTCTCGTCCCTCCCTCTCTCTCTCGTTCTCTCTCTCGTCCCTCCCTCTCTCTCTCTCTCTCTCTCGTCCCTCCCTCTCCCTCCCTCTCTCTCTCTCTTTCTCTCTCTCGTCCCTCCCCCCTCTCTCTCTCTCGTCCCTCCCCCCTCTCTCTCTCGTCCCTCTTTCTCTCTCTCTCTCGCTCTCTCGTCCCCCCCCCCCCCCCCCGAAGGCAGACAGACAGGGAGAGGAAGCAATAAGAGGGGGGTTGGTTGGGAAAGGAGGGAGGTAGAAAGAATGGCTGGGGCCGAGATTGTACTTGTGATGGTAATGTGGGAATAATGGCCCTAGATCGGCGGGAAGATTAGATTGCCGATGATTGGTGGAACAGCGATACAATGAGGAAATGGCCTCGCTTTGGGGCTGTGTGGTTGGAGTTAGTGTATGGCCTTGCAGTTTTTTTCCCCCTAGCATTGTATTTTTCGAGAGACTCAAACGATAAAGCTTATGTTTTGTAGTGTGAACTTGTTGTCAGAGGTGGTGAGTGAAATTCGAGTACATGTCATTATCTGAATAACTGGTGTCAAGGTAAAGAGATCTATGCCATAAAGCATTGTCGTTTCTTAACTTGGGTTGTTCTTTGGACAAGTGTAGAAACAATTTTTTAATACTTCAGGGTGTGGGAACAAGTTGTTAAGAAAATCCAACAGAACGATTTTTTTAAATCGCAGGTTTTAAATGTTTTCTAATAAGAAATGGTGTTCTCGCACTCTGTGGCTGTCCTATGGGCCTTTGAACACCATCGAAGAGTTGCTTCCATACCAATAAAAGAGGAAAGGGAAGGAAGTTAAAGAAGTTAATGAGCAAATCATCATTCACTTATTCCAACCCCACCTCCCCTCTCTCTCTCTCTCTCTCTCTCTCTCTCTCTCTGTCTCTCTCTCTCTCTCTCTCTCTCTCTCTCTCTCTTCCTCCCTCTTCCTCCCTCTCTCTCTCTCACTCTCTCTCTCTATTTCTCTCTCTCTCCCTTTCTTTCTTTCTCTCTCTCTCTCTCCCTCCCCCCCCCCTCTCTTCCTCCCTCTTCCTCCCTCTCTCTCTCTCTGTCTCTCTATTTCTCTCTCTCTCCCTTTCTTTCTTTCATGAAAAAAACACCTACAACAGACCCAAAAAACGAAGCCAAATAAACAAACCCCAGAATAATACAATGAAAACATATAGAATGTCATCGCTAGAGACTGAGTTGCTTCCATACCAACTAAAGAGAAAAGGGAAGGAAGTTAAAGAAGTTAATGAGCAACATCATTCACTTATTCCAACCCCACCTCCCCTCTGTCTCTGTCTCTGTCTCTGTCTCTCTCTCTCTCTCTCTCTCTCTCTCTCTCTCTCTCTCTGTCTCTGTCTCTCTCTCTGTCTCTGTCTCTCTCTCTCTCTCTCTCTCTCTCTCTCTCTCTCTCTCTCTCTCTCTCTCTCTCTCTCTCTGTTGTTTCTGTTGTATTGTTTCCTTTTCATTTTCATTACTTTATTGTCTCATCGCTGGTAAATCCGGGTCTTTTCCTCCCAGTGGAAAGCTAGCAGCAACAGAGTCGCGCTACCCAGGTGGTTGCGTGTTTAGATGCAATCAGCCACATGCATTAATGGCAGAATGACCGAGGTCTTTTACGTGACACTGTGGTGACACGGGGGTGGGACATGGATACCGTCTCTGGGTCTTTACTTTTTTCTTTCGACGACAAACTAAAGAGAAACATAAAAGACCACGAATATATATTATAACAATAAGAGGATTTCATGAAATACTGGCAGTTTACACATGCAGTCACCTTCAGCTTCGCGACCAGACCCAATGACCTGTGACTGGATGTCTGCCTGTCTCTTTCTCTCTCTTTTTCTCACTCTGCGGTACTGTCTTTCTGCCTCACACACACACACACACACACGCACACACACACACACACGCACACACACACACACATACACACACACGCACGCACACACGCACGCACGCACACATACACATACACACACGCACACGCACACATATACACACACACACACATACACACACACACGCACACACACACACACACACACACACAAACACAACAGAAGCCTCCCTCTATCACTGTCCATTGCCCACTCCATTCATACCGGTGTGGCTTGGTAACCATCCTGCCCACTGGCTGGAAATGAGTGTGACACTGTGTGGTCACACTAGACCCCTATGGCGAGAAAGTGGCGTAAAAATCTCTCAGGCTTTGTGGTCTCTCCTGCCTCGGACTTAGCGTAATGGCGGCCGTCAGGGGCGATAATTCGCACTGGTGGCCAGCGGGCTGAGTGCTGATTAGGCAGGGGGCGCTGACAAAAAGAGGATGGTCAGTCAGTGTCCAGCTGTGTGTCTTGATGACCTGCGGTCACTGTTACATTTGGCTGTATAGTGTGCATGAATGGAATAGAAGAGGGGTTTGAAAGGCCGGATATAATGTGGCACTGACACAATCTCAGTCTTAGTTCACATCCACTTCGCCCCATAATTATCCTTTTCGCCCCATATCCCTTTCGCCCCAAGTTTTCCGGCATTTCGCCCCACTGAGTTTTTATCCTATTGCCCGTAAGTTTTTATCCTATCGCTCCAAAGTGTTTACCCCTTCGCCCAAAGCCATATCGGGGCAATATGGCTTTGGGCAAAAGGAATATTGGGCGAAATGAAAATGGGGCGAAAGGGATGGATACCAATCTCTTTAGTGGCCTCTGAATTTACATGTGTGCGAACAGAATATCTTGGGGTCAAAAATTATACAAAGACGTTTAAACTGTAATTTCTATCAAAGACACGATTTTTGTGAAATTCTGGTATGATATGCTAACCTAAAAACAAACAACAAAAGAGTTGGTTGTTTACCAACAAATGATCCTCAGTGACAAGTATCTGCCTGAGTGCACTTCCACTTCTCCCTTTCGTAAACAAACCCAACCAACCAACAACAACAACCTGCAAGTATATCGCCTTTGTTGTTGGTAACTTTTCCTTGCTCACAAAGTGGCTATTACCTAGCTGTTCCCCTCAATCTGTGATGGCTATTACCTAGCTGTTCCCCTCAATCTGTGATGGCTATTAGATATTCCCCTGCCTCCTCGCTGACGGTTTCAGTTTCCACTCCCCCCTCCCCCCACCGTCCATATCCCTCTTTGTACACTACACCATGGGTGGGACTGAAAAATGTCAAGAATTTTAAGGGGGGGGGGGGGGGGGTCTTGGGGACGCTGATGGATTTGTATAATTAACAACAACAAAACCGTAACCACAGACAATCTGACACAAGTTTCACCCACCTTACACTCAAATGAGAATAAACTCTTGTTGTACTATAAAATTGTAAATCGTTTAACCCCAGCATATTTATATTCCAAACTGCCGGTCTTGGTTTCCGATGTAAATCCTTACCACAGACGACGCCCTCTTGAACGTAAGGTTCTTGTTAACGTTCTTAATGTTGTTACTGTTCATAACGTGTATACAAGAAATTAATAAGAACACAAATGAGAAAAAGCAGAAATACAGTGAAATCAATGTTTATATACATTTCTATGACTTCAAAATCAGAAATGAACATACTGTTATACATAATTATGTAGGCTACATCCGATTTCAGAAACTTCATTCTGCTTTTGAACTTTCACAACTCTATTCATATGCTTCCTTCATGCAGGTTTCAGATCAATGAAGAGGAAAAAAGATGGCGGACCCAAATACCGGAAGTACTCTTTCGCGCGAGAAACGTCGGTCACACACCGTGTTCTCAGACGAATCAACCTCAACCGAACCACACACACACACACACACACACATAAAAGTAAGGCGAAATTACTACATTTAGTCAAGCTGTGGAACTCACAGAATGAAACTGAACGCACTGCATTTTTTCACAATGACTAAAACTTGACTAAATGTAAAAAGAGGCCATAATCGATTCCGGATTTCCGGCATATACCGGAAGAATCCCACCCATGCTACACTGTCCTTTTTCATCCAGCCCCCC
>NW_027128649.1:0-25529 GCF_037325665.1 Littorina saxatilis
ACACACACACACACACACACACACACACACACACACACACACACACACGTCGTCGTCGTCTTTTAGTCATACTGTAACAGAATCTTCACATGGATCACAGCAATTGAACAATAATAACCTTCAAGAGAACGTCAGAACTGATACAGCTGTACCTGTGATGTGTGCACCCTCCGATGAGAGGACACCTTTTGATGTCCCTTTTTCTATTATCTCTACCAAAGTATACCTGTAATGACAGGCCACCTGCAATGTAAGGACATTTTAGGCTAGTCCCCAGGGTGTCCTGTCACCGCAGGTACCACTGTAGTACGGTCAACAAATCCCGAGCCAGGGCCAAGCTCTGGGAAAAGTTCAGCTCTGGGCCGTCGCGCAGCAGACTTGGCCTGTCCACTCTGATCAGATTCCGCAGACTGACCAGTGTTCCTAGGGTCCAGGCACGCAGACACACCCTCCCCTGGGGCGCGGTCCTCCCTTGACCAGTGGTGCTATGGATCACGCAACGTCCTCTGGGCTGACCCGAGACAAGGTCTGGATTAATCTTGACCACACCTGCAAGGTTGCTCAGGTATGCTTAGGGCAGAGGATGACCATGCTAACGGAATAAGATTTTGTTTTACAGTGGTACCTGTGGTGATCGAATATAAATAGAATTATGCGTTCACTCTGAAAATGCTCTCATCTTCATCGTCCATAAAGGACTGTGACAGTAGAATACAGGACAGCTGAGTTACAAATACATAACTGGTATCTTGTGTCAAGCACGAACAGCCTTGTTAAGCCTGAAATTAATTAGGTGGAGTCGACTTCGCGAAGTCTCTTTCACGAGACTCGCTGTACGAAGC
This sequence comes from Littorina saxatilis, assembly GCF_037325665.1. NCBI lineage: Eukaryota > Metazoa > Mollusca > Gastropoda > Littorinimorpha > Littorinidae > Littorina > Littorina saxatilis. Next base: position 843 of record NW_027128649.1, read on the forward strand.
TTTGGCACCGACTGAATTTTCAGTAAGAACTTAGGGCTCAATTAACACCGCCTTGAGACAGTCAATAGATACTGTTACGTTGTCTTGAGAACTGAGTCCTCTCTGATTTACTTCCATGGAGCAATTTCACGTAGCAGGGAGGTAAAACTCTTGCAGGACAGAATTACGTTGAAGCCCCATAAATCAAATTTTGCAGTCACGGCCAAAGTGCGGAAACGATGTGCCGTTAAACTTTCTTGACATTGTCAAAAAGGAACATTAGTTTTGTCCACGCCCCAAACCGTCTGCGACCATAAATAACAACTACACAACATTCACAGTCATAAACTGACAACAGGAAAGAATTTCAGCTTTCACTGCAACTGCAGAAAACTCAAGGGAGGGGGTGAAACTTAAGACAGAGGGGGAGTCATCACTCACCTGAACACCACAGTGTGTGTCTGTAAACACGCGCTAAATTCCTCGCTGAGATTTTCCATCGTATCTCTCAACATTTACGGACCAATGAATAAGGAGAGTTTCTGTCGGGTGCGAGCCTGCCCCTGTCAATCACTTCCTGTTTGATCGCAAATTGTTGCGCTCGTCTTGGTTCTTTCGTGTGTGTGTGTCAGTGTGTGTGTGTGTGTGTGTGTGTGTGTGTGCGTGTGTGCGTGTGTGTGTATTTCAGTGTGTGTGAGTGTGTGTATGTGTGTGTGTGTGTGAAGACTTCGTAACGAACGTCTTATTGATTGTATGGCAACCTGTATCCTTACATATCGCTATGAATTCATTGTCTCCTTGGACCGGGAAGTGGACACAAATCGGTTTCTGCATTAGATTTAAATTACAAGCCTTGTGTCAGTTTTACTGTATGTTGTGTGTCTATCACTGTGTGTATTTGTCTGCATCTCTAAAAAACAAACAAACTAATACGTCTCTTTTCATCAGTCTTTGTCTCTTAAATCTGTCTGTCTCTCAGCATTCCTCTCTCTTTCTCTGTCTACCTGTCATTCTGTCTGTCTTTCTGTATATATAGTGCTATCTTTCGGTCCGTCCGTGCAAACGTCCTTCGCTCTCTCTCTCTCTCTCTGTCTCTCTTTCTGTCTGTCTGTCTCTGTCTGTCTCTCTCTGTGTCTCTCTCTGTCTGTCTGTCTCTCTCTCTGTCTGTCTGTCTCTCTCTCTCTGACTCTCTCTCTCTCTGCCTGTTTCTCTCCCTCTCTCTGACTCTCTCTCTCTCTCTGCCTGTTTCTCTCCCTCTCTCTGACTCTCTCTCTCTGACTCTCTCTCTCTCTTTCTGTTTCTCAGTCTACCTCTCTCTGACTCTCCCTCTATGTGACTCTCTCTCTCTCTCTGTGACTCTCTCTGTTTCTCTCTCTCTGACTCCCTCTCTCTCTCTCTCCCTATCTCTCTCTCTCTGTCTCCCTCCCCCCCCCCCCTCTCTCTCTCTCTCTCTCTCTCTCTCCCTGTGTTTAGCTTCTCATTCTGCAATTAGCCTGCAGACTGATTGTATTTCCATGAGCGGTGCCAGTGCCTCAATGAGAGTCCCACAGGGTCCGGACTGCCAGAGAAAAACAACGACAAGAGTTTCACTGGCGGCTCCGTCCCCCTTTAGCCAGCAAACACAATCATTTTGCTGAGCGACGTGAAGAGGTCTTCTCTCCCCTGTCTTCTCATGTGTAAACGTCATCAGCTGATGTGTAAAACGTCACCGGGGGACCCGGATCTTCCTGTGATTGTACATGCACGGTCGCGTCTCGGCTTCCGCGACCCTCTCTCCATCTCATCACCATTCTGCTCTGTCTGCTTTCTACTCCTTCGCTTTGCAATTAGTTTTCACGTCAGGGTCAGAGAAAAATTCTGCTCTGGTTCCAATTTGACTGTCGAGTCAAGTGCAGCTGTTTCCGACTTTAAAAAAAATGCTACAGTCTGGTCGGATCGCATTGAAACTGGTAGTTGGCACGTTCAAAATGGTTGATCGACAGCACAAATATACCTTTAAAAATCACTCTCAGCAAAAGCGTTTTTAGCTGTCACTAATACCATAGAGTGTGCTGTTTCTTGTCGTAGCTACTTAACCAAATTTGTAAGTTTGATAGGACGTTTAAAAAACAAAAAGTATACGACAATCTCTCCCCAAACCCCATATGCTTCGTTCTGTTTTAAATTGTACCTGTTCTGTGTCTGAATAAAACTGATCATTTTCAAAATGTCCAAGTACCTCCAAGCGTCTCCCGGTTTTGAAGTCGGTTATTCGTCTCGTCTGTCTGCTGTGCAGACAACCCATGGGAACGCACTTTCTCACAGAACGTCGTTACATGTCTCTGATTAGCTGTGAGACGCTGCTTGAAAAAGTCAGCAGCTCCTTGTTCCTTCTCCACCTCTCACATTGATAGGCACTAATTCAAAATTGAATTTCCGTTTCCGTCTTCGCTTCCCCATCTTCAAGATGAAAGAGAAACCGTCATATGATAGCCTACTTCTGTCAAACGAAAAGCTACTGGGTTGGAGAAAAAAATAATTTGTTCGGGAAAAAAGACCTATTACTTGAACGGCCGATTAGAGAGGTCGTCGAGGGGCCACCAGCAAGAGTGCGGAATCAGAAACATCACTGCTGCTCTATAATTTGATAATATTCTGTGATGATAATAGAGATTTCAGCAAAAACGGCGAAGCAACCCAATTTGACTGAACGCATGCAGAACCCACTGAACACGGGCTCGTTGAATTACGTTGTTAGGCAAGACGTCTGATTTCAGTATCACAGCGCGCAGTGGGGCAGGGGAAATTCGATAAAAACTAGCTTGTGACAGCCGTAAGGGCAGACAACCGAGGCACACTGTCGCACTTGAAAAAGAAATCACCCAGCAACCCTCAGTCAAGATGTCGGACTTCAGGTTCGCTCCCCTGTTGACACGTCACTTCCGGATCGTGCACGCGCACGCGCAAACGTGATCGATGAGGCATCTTTGGGAGTAGGACCGCTTATTAATCAAAGCTTTCATTTGCCTCTCATTTCTTCTCCTCCGCACATCTCCTCGCTTTGCTTTCCGACCGTCTCCTGATCACAGACGGTTTCCATGCCCCGGGAGATTTTTTCCCCTCCCTCTTAGTTCAGTCTTTCTATCCGGAAAACCGTCTCCATGGAAATCCGTGGTAAAGATGAACGTCGTTTGCGTGTGTAAGTGGGCGAGGACTGACGAGGGGTCCCCGGCCATGTTTTTGAGGATGTTTAGATAGACTTGACCAGGCCATTATGCACAGTCTTGCCCCCAGAACCGGTGAGACGTCAGTCTGTTTATGGACTGTCTACAGCTGGCAGTCCTGGGAGAAATCTACAGCGGGCGGTGATGATGGACTAGGCTGTGGAGAAGATCTTTGGCTGTGGTCCCAGAGGAGTGTTCTCCACAGTCTCTGGTCCCTAGCAGGGAGGGCAGCAGACGATGAGAAGCATAATGGATGGACAATTATGACGGTGTCTGCGAGGCGAGTTTTCGTCGCCCGCCCCGCGGCCCTCTTCCGTCGCTCAGGCCACTTTAGGCCCTCAAAGAGGCAATGAGTGATCGGCTAATTTGATGAAGCGATAGGTATTACCAACGTTTTTGGTGTCCGCGGGCAAGCTCTGCATAGTCATCTATCAACAACGTCTCGGTTGAGACACGCAAGTCTCTTTCACTGGGTTATAAAACTCTCCGGGGTTCGGAGTGCTTCTTTTATCAGCAATTATTCCACGGAGCGATCCGTCGCCGTCGGGTGACTCTGACGGATTAATTTTGGGGGAAATAAGTATGTAAGGTTAAAGACGATGTCAAAAGAACTACAAAGTATACGAATATTAAAAGGAAACTGAGTCATATGTGCTAGTTTGGCGTTTCTTGTGAGCCACGTTAGCAATTAAAGTATGAGAGTAAGAACTGGAGTAAAAATTGTGTCCATGCAGACGCCGCAAAATTTCCGTCGATTTAAAAATACAATAACAGCATAAAAGGGTTTAGCGAATCACCACATCATGTCCCAAACAGTTTCTTAGACGGGACAAAAAAACAAATAGACAAGACATAAAAGGGCCCCGCGATAGCAGCACATTTGGATATTTTGCAAGTCATGACCATGATCAGAAGCTGCAATCTTCTGTAACGTTGTACACCAATGAGACTTAAGTTTTTGCAATACATTAGATTGGCCTGCCAGCCACCCACGCAACTTGTTGGCGGAGGTTCTAGCAATTTTACAACACAATATCTCCCTCCGGCTCTCTAATTTAGTTAAATGTTACTGAATTATTGACACTCGTCAACCAATGTTTTGTAGACTTGTTTAGATGAAGGGCAGCAGGTCTTGTTTTGAAACTAGTCTGCGGAGCGGAATTAAGAGGTCGATTAACACACCGATTCAGGTGCCTCGAGTGACACGAAAGCAGCTCTGCCGTGTATTGGCAGAAGGCAGTAAGTCCAAATTTGGTAAAAATGAGATTTTCATATCATAATGCAGAGGGGAAAAAGGCGCATCTTGTGTCAAAATTTCTAAGATGTGCGATCAATATTTATGGACTTTTTGAAGAAGTAAGTCCACTAAAAAAAAATTAATCAAAGGATAAAAATCGGCAAATGGAAGCAAGTCCAGGGACTTTTGGTTTTCAGGTTTGCACTGGACTTACTTCCTTGCAAGCCTCAAAACGAGTTTGCATGGTTTAGCGCTCTATGTCCATTTGCCAATCGCGTTCACCCTTTTGTAATCCTGACTGCGGTTAACCAATCAGAACTAAGCTTATTGTATCATTATTTCCCTGGCCTTTGTCGGGGAAAATGGCGATGAGAGCTGCTGCCGACGTGTTCAACTATCCGAAGCAACAGTAAGTTGGTTTGTTTGTTTCATTTTTGTTGTTGGCAGTTTTGCGTTCCGGTCTGAAATGACTCTCTCTCAATAGGTGTATGAGAATTTACAACGACAACACTGATTTTCTGACTGATTTGGGTATTCTAATGTGCACTTGCATTACGGAGCTAGCAACACAGTTCAAATGCCCATTTATTATAGTTGTGTTGTTGTACGCTACTTCTACCGTGACTTCTTGACTATTCACTTCTGCTCCGTATTTTCATCATGATATTTATGGATGCATTTAGCATGTTTCTAATACAAAGAGATAGTTGTTTTGATCTAGAATGAGTGACTTGTGGTCTTGAACGCTGACAGCGTGTTAGATCTGGAACAGTATGACATTATACTGAAGGATTGTTCTCCGGTCTCTTTGTGCTTCCAACCATCGGAATAAGTATTATGTCCTATTGTATTTGACAGAAATGTGAGTCGAAGTGGGACAGGCAGCGACGACAGCTGCAGCACACTGAGGGATACTCGCCACCACTGACCCTTTATGTTCAAGGGCCCAAAACAAGGTATGTTTCACTGACACAGCCAAAAATAGCGTGCAACATTTTTTCATTCCTTTCTTTTCTCGGGCTGAAGAGGTATATTTTAAAACGAGCAACATCTTTACATCATTTTCGTTGCAGTAGTATTGCCCCCCGCGGGTTATGGGGAAGAATTTACCCGATGCTCCCCAGCATGTCGTAAGAGGCGACTAACGGATTCTGTTTCTCCTTTTACCCTTGTTAAGTGTTTCTTGTACAGAATATAGTCAATTTTTGTAAAGATTTTAGTCAAGCAGTATGTAAGAAATGTTAAGTCCTTTGTACTGGAAACTTGCATTCTCCCAGTAAGGTAATATATTGTACTACGTTGCAAGCCCCTGGAGCAAATTTTGATTAGTGCTTTTGTGAACAAGAAACAATTGACAAGTGGCTCTATCCCATCTCCCCCCTTTCCCCGTCGCGATATAACCTTGAATAGTTGAAAACGACGTTTAAACACCAAATAAAGAAAGTTGCAGTAGTATTAGTATCAGCAGCAGCAGCAGTAATCGTTTGTCATTATAGTAGCCCGGGGGGGGGGGGGGGGGGGGGGGGGGTAGGTGATGTGCGCGGGAGAGGAAAAGGATGATGTGAAGGAGGGTGGGGAGGAGATTTGTCAATAAAATGTCTCACTTTTGCTGCCTTTTCCATTTGACAGATGTGTAAGCGTTGCTGGCAGGTTGCAACTGCGAGATACAACCACCTCGGCTTGCAGGAGAAGAGGCCACAATGGAACTTGCCCAAATAAAAATGCCAGCAGCATACGACGGGTATGGGCCAAAGAAGAGGAAGAGGAGTAATACTGACAACTTTCAGTTTGACAATAACAGATGCTGAGCGCAGAGATGCAGAACGTGGGGACGAGGAGGGGGAGGAGGGGGGGGGGGGGGGGATTGTATGTTGTTTGTTAGTTATCAAAACAGGCTCATGGAAAAAAATCTGCATCCAGTTAATGGCTGTAGTTGATAATTGTCATCAGTCGGATGGCAGAATGTCAGTGAATAGTTTTAGAAGGGATGTAGACTGTAACTGGGGTAGATGGGGTGATAAATAAATATACTACATCATAGTTTGCAGGTTTGTGGTTTTGCTAGTTGAACACTCAACTATACAATGTTTGTGGACAGTGTGTGAATTACTATGTAATTCTACTAGCAAATGTAGCAAATGGTGTACAACTACAAATGTTTATATAGTTCATCACACAGTTTTCAAGACTAATTAAACAAATTTTGTTCAAAAGTGGAACACTTCAGCTGAAAGTCAACACTGCATGATAATATTGTTAACTCTGGTATAATGGCGGTTTGTCAAAACATTTCTTTTTGTCTTGCTGTTGCTTTAATTTTGTGTCCTTTGGAAATCAAGACTGCACGATTATCTATTGTTAATTCTGGTATAATGGCGGCTTGTCAAACCAGTTCTTTTTGTCATGCTGTTGCTTTAATTTCATGTACTTTGGAAATCAAGACTGCACGATAACCTATTCTTAATTCTGGTATAATGGCGGCTTGACACACTAGGTATTTTTGTCATGCTGTTGCTTTAATTTTGTGTCCTTTGTAAATCGTTAGTCAAGACTCAAACTCAATAAATAAAACGTCTTATTGTCAGATCCTGGATTCTAATTCTTATTAGCAAACGAAAGCGAGAAAGACAGTGAGAAGGAAAGAAAAGTGTGTGTGTGTGTGTGTGTGTGTGTGTGTGTGTGAGTGTGTGTGTGTGTGTGTGTGTGTGTGTGTGTTACAGACAAGCAGCAAGATAAAATGCGTGTGTGTATGTAAACGTTTTCTTAGATTTTTATTTTAATGTTAAAAGACTTGCGTTCAAGTCAATATTTGTCTTGTGAATATCAAAAGAGAGTATCAAGACTTGTATTAAAAATAATGGTCTTTTTAAACGATATCAATGACACAAGAACGGATTAACAATAAAGTTAATCATGAGTGAGCGACCACAGAATGATAAGCAAAACGAGGAACCAAGACAAAGACTAACTTGAGCATGTGTTGAAATTTCAGAAGACGGGAACATTTGTCTCAGGTAATCACAAAAGAAAATACAAGATTGTTCACCAAGGAAGTTGTTTGTGCATTCAGAAATTCACGAAATCATTGGACGTAAAGTCACATTTGAAAAAAAGTTCCAAAAGCAGTGTTGCGTGTATTTTCTTTTACTTTCAATTTTCGGAGATAATAAATTAGCAGAAAGCAGTAAGTCCACTTGCTGCTCTATGCCCTTTTCTCAGCCAGATATATCGACCAGGATATAATATGGCAGAAAGCAGTAAGTCCAATGCTGCTTTTTGCCATTTTAAAAAATAAGATTTAAGTCGGGATATAATTTGGCAGAAAGCAGTATGTCCTCTTACTGCCTTTTACCATTATTTTTGAGTGAATGAGTTTGGGGAATTAATTCGGCAAAAGGCAGTAAGTCCACAAAAATCATTATTTCTAAGTGATGAATCAAAAGAGGGTTTTAATATTCATAGCAGAAACGCACAATAATGCCCTTCATGTTATCAGCAAACAAAAACATCATTTTAGGCTTTTCATTCCAAAACAGTGATGCAAACACAAAAAGTCGATTTTCTCGAAACTATGTTTCATGGACTTGCTTCCTTCTGCCTTTACACGGCAGAGCCAATCTTTCCACCTCACACGGCAGAGAGAAGGGGTTAGGGATTAAGAGCTCAAATCCAGGTGACAGACGGACACAGACACACAAAGCAAAGCCAGAAAACACAGGTAGGAGGAAAAGTCTCCGCCACTCTCTCCCACAGACATGAAAGCGCTTCACGGCAGGTACAAGCCACGCTACCTTTCACTCTGACACGGTCCAGCGACGACTCAGGCTATCGTGTTCCGGTTGGGTGACCTCCCTGTGGTCCGAATGTCTGCCGAGCTGGTAGGGGGTACTGGGGGGTGGGTCGTTACGGCGCCCATTACCCTGAATGGTAACGGCCAAGCGATCGTCTGCCTAGCGTCAATATCACGCGGGGGTGGCCTCCCTTGACAGTCGTAATTTTCAATGGGAACATGACGATCGGTGGAGTAATGTGTCGGGAATGCAGTCACAGTGGTGGAAGCTGAGAAGGTAGTAATGTAGTAATGTGTCGGGAATTTAGCTGTACTGCGGGGGTTGTGACGGATGAGGACAGGGACGAAGTGTGATGGATGGAGGTGGTAATTGCTGTAGGTTTGATGGGCGGGCGCTCTGCTGGGATCGTCGTGTGGGCAAAACTAAATTCAAATGTCACCCAGCAGTTATGCCACCGAAGTTCTGTTCTGCTCATTATGTCTGGAGTACTTGGCGTGTGCTTACTTCGTATGTTTTTATGTTTTCCGTGGTAGTTGTCATATGTCCCTTGGTTGTTTGAGAGCAGATGAACCACCCCCCCCCCCCACCATTGCTCAAGTGAATGGCCACTGAATCATCTTATGTTTTATGTCTATGAAATAATCTTTCTTTTGTCAAAATTAATGGAGAAAAAAGATAGAACTAAAAAGTCTAAAATGTAATGCACGTTTGTGAAATTTTACTTGGTTGTTTGTTATCGTGTAGTAATTTAACAGCGTTGTGGATAACAAACCTACAGAAACATGAGATGTTTCACCTTCCCTTACTCAGTTCACCGCCGACGCGCCGGTGTGACGCCGTCATCTTGGCCCCGCCGTCATATTACGATTCTCGGCCTCGTTGATCTTGTATAAAATCCACAATGAACAAAAAAATTAACACCCTTCGATAGTACTGAAGAGCGACCTTGGGTACCTTATATTCATGGGGCCAAATTTGTCTAACCAATTTTTTGTATTTAAACTTAGAAATTTGATTCATCCTAAAATGTTTCCCTTCTCATTCAAGGGACGTAACCACTCGGTACACGTTTTCGAAGAAATCGAATTTCAGTTGGGGTGAAATCTATGACATTTCACCACCAATTTTCTTCACATGCAAGAAACTGACATGCTTTTCGTCCTTAAATAATTTCACTTCATTAATTTTACCAGGAAACAACATTTCAGTCTCGAGTATAAATCGAGGGGGCAGGGCCAAGATGACGGCGTCACATCGGGTCCTTCCAATATTCCCTGTCCCCTCCCAGACACCTCCTACCCCCGACAATTCCTTCCCCTCATGTCCCAACCATCCTCTCCCTCAGCCCCCCCCCCCCCCCACACACACACACACGCACGCACGCACGCACGCACGCACGCACCCACGCACGCACGCACGCACGCACACACACAGACACACACACAGACACACACACACACACACACACACACACTGCATTCTTTTACTTCAGGCGAGAATCTCAACCAGTTGCTTCCTAGTCGTTCCGATTGTATACACTGAAACAAAGAGTCTATGACATGCAGTTGACTACTGTGAATGCCGAATAGTCTCAACTTCACTACTGACGACCCCCGACCCCCACACATTCGATCTGTCCGCTAACCCCATTATTCAATCTCCACCCCAGGTCCCAGTTCCACCCCTACCTACCCATTCCCGGTTTTACTTTAAAAGTTCGAGGCGAGAAATTCAACAAATTCCAAGAATCACTTCGACAGACACCAAACACTTTTACCGAACAATTAATTGTTTCGATATACTTGGATTGCCGAATAGTCTCAACTTTCATTCACAAATGACGTGCTCTGTCATCGCTGTAACCACTTCCGACCTCTCATCCCCCCTTATCTAAACCCACCCCAATACCCATCACCCACTCCTACTTAACCGCAGCTCTCATGCCCTCGAACCCCCTCCCGTTTCACTTAAAAACTTTAAAGCGAGAAATTCAACAAATTCCAACAGTCGCTTTAGACACCGAATCGACAAGACACTGCGAATACCGAATAGTCTCACCGCCATTGATTATTCGCCACTCTCAGTGATTGCTACAGTCCAGACGAATTATTGGATTTAAATCGCGCAGAGAATTGTGTCAGCGCTGATGTTACGAATGTCCCGTGCTCGAATCGAGGTCCTAATGACATGTTTGGGTCTCCGGGGCGGGGGGAAAGACACGCACCGACAAAAGACACACACGACGATCGGACCCACGGGTCATTTGCCACCCGCGGACTTGCTGTAGTCAGCTCAGCAGGGATTTGAACCCTAGCGGGAGTCGAACCCTGTCATTAAAGTCGGACTAATTTTAAGCTCTTTTGGTTTGGACCTTGGTGGGTTTACCAAACATTGTTGTGAGGGATAGGTAATTGTGTGTGTTCGGTGGGAAACAGAAAGAATAGGGCGTAGAAATGCCTTGCAGAATGAGAAGATTTTGGGGGGATTTTGCACTGTAGAACTGAGGCCACTGAAATGAAAGCTTAAAGTAGTGGAAAGCTCTTTGTTGTGTCGGAACATTCATTTCGGTGAGAGAGAGAGAGAGAGAGAGAGAGAGAGAGAGAGAGAGAGAGAGAGAGAGAGAGAGAGAGAGAGAGAGAGAGAGAGAGAGAGAGAGAGAGAATTGAATTGAATTGAATTGAATTGAACTTTATTTAACAAGGATTAGGATTAAAGGCTACGCCTTTTCTTACAATCTGTCCTTGGGACGCACAGACACACAATGATAAAATTAAAAAATTGAAAATTAAAAAGTTAAAAAGTTTACTAACAAAAGCCGAAAAGGAGGTCAGAAAACTTTCAGCACGTGATGATAAAGATGACGATGATGACGATGATGATGATGATGATGATGATGAAGATGAGGCATGAAGAGCATACATATGTGGTTATTTATAAAATCAAATGCATACTATGCGAGTAATTATAAGTACAAGCTGGTAGCAATCGAACATGTAGCAATAGTACAACAAAAATATGTTCAGAATATACAATGCACAGCATCTTTGGCGTAATACTAAGTGTGGTAAATCAAAACGCGAGAGAGAGAGAGAGAGAGAGAGAGAGAGAGAGAGAGAGAGAGAGAGAGAGAGAGAGTGAGTGAGAGAGAGAGAGAGAGAATGACAAATCTGTATTTTTAGAGGGTAACAAGAATAAGCATAGATATGCTTTTTTGCATCTGGCCCTCGCTCTAAAGAGGAAAAAGAATGATCAGAGAGGCATGAAGATGGACAGACAGACAGGCCAACAAATTATAATTCAAACAGATGTATTTACCGAACAAAAGATAATCATTATAAGCATAATACCCCCAAAGTTCCTAACACCACTAAAAAAAACTTTACAAAAACCAAAGTACGTTTATGCTTTTGACACACTGCTCAGTTTCAGCCTTGCCCAGCAAAGCTGACTGAAGCAGACGCTGGGGAGACTGCCTGTGAAGCCAGAGAGTCGCTTCGCATCACGCTGGCGATAAGCCCGACTGCACAGGCCGTCGCTAATCCGTGTTGTCTTTGATGTGCCGGCCTGTCACGAATGGCTGACCACGAAGGAAACGGGTAACGACTTGGCCACTTGGTTTGATGCGCTCCCCCGCTTAGCTAGAGAGGATTTTTATTGACAGAGAAAAACACGGCCCGCTGAGCATAGATCGGGGGAGCCTTGACACGTGCGTGGGGGAGATCGGAGAATAGGGGTGGGGGATGGCGGTGATGGTGTGTGTGTGTGTGTGTGTGTGTGTGTGTGTGTTTATCCAACCGCGTACATAACAGTTATTTCATTTTCTAAATTCATCTCCCGAACTGATCAATTTTCTCCTGAAAATCATTCAACCATTGTGCGCTTCGTGTGTGGAACAATCAAATCCTTTCTGTCTATACTTAAACAAATACAAATAGAAAATCACCATAAACGTTTCTAATATATTTTTCATTTCACGCCGCATATGATCTCTCGCATTGCGTTATTAAAACCTTTCGGAAAATATCCTCGAAGAATAGAACAATAAATATAACAGACCAAACAGACATGAAACGAAGATCAAATTGATATATGACGATATCACTCAATATCATTCGGTGGAGATTAGCAGCATCGTTGCGTACGTTTGATGTTGTATGATTTCTCTGAAATGAGGCTTTGCACCACGATTAATATTGCACGGGGTGATAATTATCAAAACGGTGTCGCAAACCCACGTTCGCAATAAATGCGCAGCGTATTTGATCGCGTTTTCAGCAAAGTGGAAATGGAAACGCATAATATGGTGTGGCGTGTGTGTGACTGGGTAAGCTGATAAGGAAGTAAAGTACATGTATAAAGGTACAATAAACACATTTTTAAACACTCTCTGCTCATTCTGACTATAACCTGATAGCAGTATAAATTTTGTAATAGGTAATCCTGGCTGTGTTTGATCACTTTAAGATAAAATCGTCTGTGGTACGTTCTATTGACAACATTGTTACTTTAGTATTTAAGTGTGTGTGTGTGTGTGTGTGTGTATGTGTGTGTGTGTGTGTGTGTTGTGTGTGTGTATGTGTGTGTGTGTGTGTGTGTGTGTAAGTTCGTGTGTTTGTAAATGTGTGTGTGTGTGTGTGTATTTGTAGATATGTGTGTGTGTGTGTGTGTGTGTGTGTGTGTGTGTGTGTGTGTGTGTGTGTGTGTGTGCGTGCGTGTTTTTGTGAATTTGTGTGTGTGTGTATTTGTAGAAATGTGTGTGTGTGTGTGTTTGTGTGTGTGTGTGTGTGTGTGTGTTTCAAAACCACAGGGTTTTACCCACTATAGGTGACTGAAAGAAGAATGGCAGAGCTAAGATAACAAGGGGGAGGTAACAGAAGGGGAGGGCGGGAACGGGATGGGGGAAGGTAAGCGCTAACAGTGACTGATCCCTTTTTCACGAGAATGACGGGGCTTTCCGCTTGTCCGAACTGGTCAATATTAACATCTTTCCTAGTCCGCTTGACGAACAGAACATTGACAATATCTTTTCTGCCTGATGGTCTGAGCAGTCTCTGTTTGATGACGCAGAAATTTCACCGTCTCAACGACGGGACTTTTTCTCTCGATTGGTTGGAAACTCGAGAAAAAATCCGATTTGTCCCTACCTCGAATCGTGGGCGTAGCATTACTTATTGCGTTTTTGTATTATAAGCACACGTGAAGAAAAGTAAGAAACGCGACATGGGATTTACCCAAATAAAATCACGTTCATAAAACAGTGATAAGTGCCTTTTCGTGGGCGGGTCGTTATTACTTATTGTATTTTTTATGGTGACCTGGCGCTTATGAAAGTAGAATAAATAATTATGGCAAGCGGTTTTACACAATGCGATTATTTTGGATCATTCTTCTTTTCAGTTGAAATGGTCCCTGATTTCTTCATGCTTGCTGACTCATCAACGTATGTATTACATTGTAGTTCGAACATGCGACTCTTCTTCTTCTTCTTCTGCGTTCGATGCGAACATGCGACTCTATTTTTCGACATTTTCCAATCTTCACATGCCGCTCACTGATAATTGTGCAAACTGTGCACACTAAATATCGTTATTTACTAGGACAGACAACGTTCTTTCGAACTCAGCGTCTTTCACGAACACATTCATCTAATCGGACATACGATGCACATTCGAAGAATACAAAACAACCAGACCAAATCAAACCAAACGGCCTCTCATGGAATTGTAAAGCGCCTAGAGCATATTTCTGGGACTCGCGCTACGGAAAAGTTATTTATGATTATTATCTTCTTCTTCTTCTTCAGCGTTCGACGGTTGTGTCCTTATAATCGTAGGCCTGCAGGAGGTCTTCCACAGTTCCCCAAAGTTTTGTGTCGGGGGTTGTCCTCTCTGGCCAGGTCAGGGCGCGCTGGAGGGCATGGAGAAGGCAGGCTTGTTGCTTTTTCAAATAGTGAACAGCTCGCGAACTCGTGTAAATCTGGTACGACACAGCAAGCCATGTAGTATTCTCTATATCTCCCATTTATGTACAAACGCCGAAAAGACAATTTAACAGGACACATCAACACTATTATTTTGTTTACCTGTACAAACAGGTGTACAACTTCCTGTTTCTTTGATATTGTCAATGTTTCGGCCCGTGTTGATCCTGGGATCAACTGAATTTCTTGTAGAATGTGCTGGGGGGTTTGATCGTCCTCGCCACAGTCACATAGAGCTGTGGCTGCAACGCCTATTCTTTTGATTATTATCATGATGGGTCAGCTTGTGACCAGAACACAAGTCTGTACTACTTCATTGCTTCAAGTCTGTGTCCCTGAAGCCATTTACATTGTTACTAACTCTTTTGTTGTGACATGTTGTTGTTGTTTTTGTTGTTGTAGTAGTAGTAGTAGTAGTAGTAGCTGCAGTAGTAGTAGTATAGTAGAAGTAGTAATAGTAATAGTCAAATTGTTGTTGTTGGTGGTGGTGTTGTCGTTGTTGTTGGTGTTGCTGTTGTTGAGAACTCTGAAGTCAGTTACAGCAACATCCCCTACCCGCCCCCCCCCCCCCCTTTACCTTCGCTAGGATCACCTGTAGAGCAAACAGCCGGTCAGGTAAATAAATCAACGCGGGCTGCACTGAAGGCGTGTAACGGACAGCGCTGCTTACCCCTCGGTGTTCCCGTTGCTCAAAGTTGCTGACAAGTTGCAACATCAGCAGAGGTGCAATCAGTAACGATGAAAGATGGGACAGTCTCGAACGCTTACTTTTTGGTGTTGTTTATGCTAGAAACAATAGGAAATGGAAAAATAGGAACGTCAAAATTGTAACTGAGACGCCAAAGATAACATGCAACTTCAGTTGAAAGAAAAAAGAACTATAAATGATGTGACTTTTCAATGCACTCAAAATGCATGTCACTGATTCGGTGAACGACTCTGAAAGTGAGAATCTGGAACAGATTTGTCAAGCTTCTTTCACCCGTTGTATTCAGGATTTCTCTTTTGCGTCGACAGTCACGTGACAACCGAGTTTAACCGCCCCCTCCCCTACTTCCCACCACCCGTTATCCTCTCAGTTTAAATAATCAGTTAACATTTAAGTGCTTAACTGCATAGCACCGCCCGTGGTATGACAACAGCAAAATCAGTCAACTATCTATCTGTTTATCCACAGCAAATGATATAATAACTGCTACACGCACCGCTCAGCATTAGCAGCAGCAGAAGGAATAACAACAAAAACAGTGACAACAACGACCACTTAACTTCTATTACATCAACAGAAAACAAAAGAAATGTCGTCACAATCATCAGCATTATTGCCCCTAGCAACACCACGAGACAAAAAAATCACGAAGAGACACAGACTCACTCACAGCGACAACATCATTCAGAAAGCTGCGAAATTATTTTCTCATTTCATCATTAGAAAAACGATTGAGGCGGCAGAGCTTGAACATAAATCAGCACGAACTCTCTTCTCGCCAGCTTGTTTTATGACAATTAATCCCAGGGGACGCGAACTGAGAACACACTGCTATCGATCGACCAATAGCTCTGTACTGGAAAACACTTGCCCCACTGACTGACACGACCCACTTTTTCAACAAAAATAGTACAGTGGAACCCCCATTTTAAAATCTAAAAAATCTGAGAATACAATGGAACCTCCCTTTTAAGACCTCCAAAATTCAGAGACATTCGGGTCTTAAAAGGGAGGGAGTCTTAAAATGGAGGGAGTCTTAAAATGGAGGGAGTCTTAAAAGGGAGGGAGTCTTAAAAGGGAGGGAGTCTTAAAATTGAGGTAAATTGACAGAGTTTATGAACAGTAAATCTGAGAAAAGGGAGGACTTAAATTGGGGGGGGGGGGGGGGGGGGGGGGGTCTTAATTTTTTTTCTCTCTGTATCAGGTATTAAAAAGAACGGACTGTTCGTGTACACTATATTGGGGTGTGCACGTTAAAGATCCCACGATTGACAAAAGGGTCTTTCCTGGCAAAATTGTATAGGCATAGATAAAAATGTCCATCAAATACCCGTGTGACTTGGAATAAAGGCCGCGAAAGGTGAATGCTCGCCTAACAGGCTTGAGGTTTGCTGGTCGATGTGAATGCGTTATATATTGTGTGTAAAAAATGTTTGTTTGTCTGTCTGTCTGTAAAAAAATTCCATTTCACACGGCAGAAATTAATATGTAAAGCGCGGAGAGCACAGTTAATTGTGGTTCGCGCTATATAAGCTCACCATAATAATAATAAATGCAGGTAAATTGACAGAGATTATGAACAGAAATTGTGAACAAAACTAGGCCTTCCCTCCTCCCCATCCCCGGCCCCCGCAAGTGCTCTTCACATCA
This sequence comes from Littorina saxatilis, assembly GCF_037325665.1. Classification (NCBI taxonomy): domain Eukaryota; kingdom Metazoa; phylum Mollusca; class Gastropoda; order Littorinimorpha; family Littorinidae; genus Littorina; species Littorina saxatilis. The sequence continues at coordinate 17,392 of NW_027128649.1, forward strand.
CAGAAAATGATACTTGTAGTTCAGGTGACTTTCAACCACCTTACAACCATTGATCTCAAGCACGATCCTTGTGAACGGATATATCCACAAAGCGTTCCCCCATCTTGAACTCATGTGTTGTCATTAGTTTGCATAATGTATATTCTCACAAAACAGGCAGCAACGGTCCAAGCTGAACCAAAGAAATCCTCAGTCGTTGACAACGACGACTACAACGACGACTACGACGACGGCGATAGCAGCAGCAGCAGCAGCAGCAGCAGCAGCAACAACAACAACAACAACAACAACAACAACAACAACAACAACAACAACAACAACAACAACAACAACAACAACAACAACAACCCCCATTACTTCTATTGACCCGTAAGCATGGCTCAGGATACTGAATGAACACAATAGCCCACGAAGGTCACATACACTATCAGTATCAGCATAACAAATGCATGAGATATTTCGAAGTGCCCGGATGCTGTGTCACGTGGCCCCAGCGTCACGCGCAATGACGTGCCGGCATCATTCTGATCATCATCGCTCCACGCTATCGCTTTAGTCCCTCTGACCGGACGCTAAAGTCCTACGCGAATCTATTAAAACAAGAATACAGAGTTATGTCCCATTTATTGTTCACGAGCAGTGTTCGCGAGACGAAAATGATTGCAGATTGGCCGACTTCGACAGTGATCTCCGTTCTGTTCTTCACAGTTATAATAAAGACATCGTTCGAAGGTCAAAACAAGTCGAAATTTTGGGACTGCTTCCGGAAGGAGACCGTAATATATGGTTGCATCACTGTCAAAAATTCGTCTGCTCCAGCGAGCGCCGAAACCAAACGGTTGATTATCACGTGACACTGTTGCCATATTTAGAGTTGTTTGCACAGTAAATACGGCCGCGAAAAATAGCTCGCTTGAAACTGTCTTACATATCAATTCCTTTGTAATTTAAAAATTACACAACACCATGAAAAATCATTATCGACGATCGCGAATCTGCTTACATCCATAACACATTACGAAAATATCTAAATATGTAAAAAATCGATTTCCTCGCCAGACAAGGAAAACCAAGGCTTCTTGTCAGGGATAGAATGAGCCGAACTCATTTTGACCTGAGTTCAGGATGGTGCCGGCATGACACTAATCTGACCTCTCAAGGGAATTCCTGGCAAAAATAGCACTGCGAGTACCTGAAGCAGGCAGCTAGAATGAATATTGAATGGAGATGTGATGTGACTCTGATCTGTGAGGCATCTGAGGAGCTGCTGTAGTAATTGCAAGATGCATGCGATGATGAGTTGTACAGGCGGGCCGCCAAACAGCAAATGACTTAACTGAGTGATTGTATCCCCCACAGTTTTTAGATGCTTTTGTTTTTAATAAGGTTGTGGCTACATCCACGGGTCCGTGCCTCGAGTCCCCATGCTATATTCACGGCACTGGCTCGGAACCACTCGGAATCGTTCGGATTCACTCGGCAGTTTAGTCGTAGCCTCGCGCTGGCACAGTTGGCGCCATATTGTTGAGATGGAAGCGGAGGAAGAAACGATTAGTGTCGGCGAAACGTTCAACTCTTTTGACATCCTACAAACCAAACTGAAAGCCTTTGAGGAGCGCACTCATGTACAACTTTCGAAACGTTCTTCGAGATCGATAGCAGCCCAGAAAAAGCTTTTTGGGTCTTTTGACAATAAAGAGAAGTAACTGAATTCGCAAAATCTTTGCTGAACGACTGCTTGGTCTTCTTGGTTTCTAATAACACTTTTTCCTTTTTTTTAATATATATGTTGAATTCAAAATCATTGGAGTACTGTGGGGAGTTGTGACTGATGGAGTTCGGCCACTCAGCACGGCCACTCAGCACGGCCACTCAGCACGGCCACTCAGCACAAATCTAGCGAATAAGGAAGACCAATACATCATTCTTCATCTTCCGGTTGGTAGCCTTAGTCCACAAGTTGACAACGACAACACTCACTTTAAATAGAAAGCGTTTGAGCAAGCGACACATGCATCACACTGTATCAAAAATCACTGCAAACTAGGAAAAGTACAAATCCCGAATAAACATGGAAGTTTAGCTAACGAGGTTCGTATTAAAGATACTGGACTTGTCAAATCCAGGTGCACGGAGCCCCTGGGGCTTTTAGTCATACCTCAGGCATCTATTCCTTTGAATAAATACCAAGTTTCATTGACTTCCATCCAAGGAGTCAAGAACTTCAATTTTTTTACGAATTAATTTTTAACTCGGACCCGCCGGTCCTTGGCCTATTTCTTAATTATTTTTAGATCTGCATCATCTTGATGATCACCACATGCACATAGAATGACACGTCACAAGCAAACTAGGTCACACATAATTGATGAGCTTGTAGGAAAAAATGGAGGCTCATTCAGTCGTATCGAACCAGGGTGATAAGAAAAGAACAAAACGCAATGGTCCCCGGCCGACTGTACCGGATTCAACCAAGAAGAAACGAAAACGCACTCGTGCACGTAACTATGACACGTCGCGCGTGTATATCGGTGAGGAGCTTGCGCGTTGGAACGAAGTGAAGAATTAATTTGGATTCATCACCAATCCGCAGTTTGCTCGTCACCTGCTGAACAAGTGGGTATTTTTTCATGCATTTCATGAGATGTTTAGAATGCTATTTATGTTATGTGATGGAAGTGTATATTGGACTTGTTTGTGAAAAGTAAATTGACCAAAGAATTACTGAATTAGGGTGGGAGGGATTTGTTGTGGAGCAGAAATGTATCACCGTGAGTCAGTAAAAGTGCCCGTTGCCCTGACAAACTGAGTGTCGATACTTTGCGTTCGGCGTTTGCTTTGATTACTGGGAACTTGCGTAAGCTGCTGTCTTGTTTAGTGTCGTTTAGTCATCATTGCTTGTGGTGTTGGGATTCCCAATTTATAACCTGTAAAAAGGAAAATGTATGCACGAGGTGTTTGACGATTTATTTCGGATAAGCGAACCGTTTCTTTCTGCGGCCATTTGCGTCTGTTATGATACTATTTATAGAACTATGCAAATGAAATTACAAAACATAGATCTATCGGCGCATTGTGCGATTTCTGCTCTACACTGTGTGTGTGTGTGTGTGTGTGTGTGTGTGTGTGTGTGTGTGTGTGTGTGTGTGTGTGTGTGTGTGTGTGTGTGCCCCTGTGTTCTATGTGCCCTCGTGTGTGTGTGTGTGTGTGTGTGTGTGTGTGTGTGTGTGCCCCTGTGTTCTATGTGCCCTCGTGTGTGTGTGTGTGTGTGTGTGTGTGTGTGTGTGCGCCCCTGTGTGAATGTGTGTGTGTGTGTGTGTGTGTATGTGGCCATGTCTGTGTATCCCTGTGGTTGTTGCTTGTGTTTTTCATGAGTCTTGAACATTATTTATTTATAGGACATTTACTTAATTTTTCTTATTTTGTGAATCAGCATTGAGGCTACAGCAACAAAGCCAAGCAGAACACAGGCAGGCGGTACTTCTTTTGATCTCAGCAGGTAGTTGTATGTTTTAAATTATCAATAAAATAAATAGTACAAAAAAGTCATAATTATATTTATAGTTATGAGATATATGAAGATGGAAGTGTGTTTGTTATTGGTGTAAAAGCCAAACAGTTAGTTGATACTAAATAATATTATGATTTGTAAACGATAACAATTAAGCTCAGGCTGCTGGGCCATAGAATATCATGCCTCACGCCTAACGTATATCACGTATACATCATGTCTTTTTTTGGTAGGACGTTGTGGCAGTTGTAGATTAACAAGCATTGAAATGATGATGGTGACCAGGATGTTCTGAGAAGAGGGTGAGCTTGCTTGTTACATAATTCATATTTTGTATTTTTCCATGTTTGAAAATATGTGTCACTATCTGTGTCTAGATCATCAGAAAATAATGAAGAAAGCTGCGTGAAATAACAAATATTCTGAGAAATGGTTTCACTTAGACTAGAGTTAAAGTATAGTGGTATTGTAGTTGAATTTGCAGGAGAGAACTGTTGATTAGTTAACATTATATGCTGCTTTCAGCGACAAGAAGTTTCATGGATCAGAAAGCAGAAAGAGCTATCTCAGTCTTTCATTGACCCACTAGAGTGAGTTGTTTTTCTTTGATAAATATTGTGTGGGTGTGTTCAAAACACATGCTGTTTGTTGTATACGTATTAAAACAATATTTATAAAATAAAGTTGATTAATGTGAATACTGCAAATTTCTGTGTATGATAAAATCCTTTTATGGTTACAAATGGGTATTGGGATTTGTTTCATTTATGATTGATCAGAACAAATATATTCCTTTTCTATTTTCTTGAATTCTGTGTGTCGATCCTGCTTGGCCAAAACTATCTCATTCTCATTGAGTGAATGATAAATTCTTCAAATAAGTTTTTCTGTTTTCTGTCAGGAACTGGTTAATTCTGCAGATTCCAATAAGCAATAAATTGTGCATTGTGTAATTATCTTTCAGGTCATTATTGGAATGTTCAGAAACTGCTTTAACTATTGTAGGTATAGGGGCTCTTTGTGACACATGTACCCATTCATTAATCTTACTTAATTATCTTAGTTTTCCCTCAATCATTAGCTTTCAGCATTTAATTGTTATGGGTAGCAGCTCAAGACAGCTACACTAATGGTAGTACTAATTGAAAAGTGTAGTGGATCTAAGACTAAGAGTTGATAACATATGTTTCCCATGGCTTTACACAATTTGTACTACCTAAAGCAAGTGAGTGCATGTTAGTTTTAAAACACATAGAGAATACCACATGGTTTGCTGTGCTGTACCAGATTGACAGGAGCTGTTTTTTCACATATTGAACTGCGAGCGAAAGTGAGGTGTACAGGTGCTATGGTCGCATGCTTTGCGGAGACTGCAGGCTTGACCCATCTCAGTCTTTGGGGATGGTTACCCGAGACTATTTAAATGTAGTCTCAGCAATGACTCATGGTTTGTCATGTTGATCTTTTAGTTTGGTAACGACTGACTAAATGTTTTATATTGCTTCACGCACCTTATTGTTTTGTTTTTAGAGCCCTAATAGGCTAATAGCTTGTGTCATTTTAACTGATATTGTTTTTCTTTGGTTAGCCTCACAATTGAAGTTACAGTTGAGTCTGAAGAGGATCAGGAGGACTAGATGATCCTGATTATGATCCCAACATCACATTGACAGCGATTCTGTAAGAGATTTGTTATTCTGGTGTTACCTGTGATGGTTGGCCCCTGCGATGAGAGGACACCTCCCTTCAAAGGACACCTAATATTTTTTTCTACTCCCTTTGGAATATTATGGTGTTAAAATACACAGTCTATAACAGTATTATCACAGAAGGGATGTCGTTTGGGTCGGCCCTTCTGCCAATCGCCGATTTATTTTTACTTTATTCGAAACTTTCATGTCCCTATCGGCCAAATGTCCAAAGAGTATTCGCCTAAATCGGCCAAAGTTTGTCCATTTTTGACTCACATGCGAAGCAAAAGTGAGTCTATGTACTCACCCGAGTCGTCCGTCCGTCCGTCCGTCCGTCCGTCCGTCCGTCCGTCCGTCCGGACGTCCGGACGTCCGTCCGGAAAACTTTAACGTTGGATATTTCTTGGACACTATTCAGTCTATCAGTACCAAATTTGGCAAGATGGTGTATGATGACAAGGCCCCAAAAAACATACATAGCATCTTGACCTTGCTTCAAGGTCAAGGTCGCAGGGGCCATAAATGTTGTCTAAAAAACAGCTATTTGGCTCACGTAAGTGTAGCCTATGCGATGATAAACTTTGTCTGTCTGTGCGTGCGTGCGTGCGTGCGTGTGTGTGTGATAGAAACTTTAACATTTCCGAGTCTATGGATAAAGCTCGCATAAGAAGATTACGTCTCGGTCAAAAGTGTTTGACGTGTGTGATAGAAACTATTTGAAGACGTCACATTATGACGTAAGAGGGTTGGACGTCACGCAAAGGAATTACTGAAAGTCTCGGTCATTGTCATTGTGAGCGGGCCGAGACTAATTGGCAGATCCAGGGTCTCGCTTTCTTGCACAGTTTCACCTATGCTTACTCTGTGTGTGTGTGTGTGTGTGTGTATGTGTGACAGAGTGATTGAGTTTGTGTTACTGTTTGTCGATTTCTTACGTGAGCCTTGAAGGCTTCGCCTCTTGTTTTCAAATTTTTCCCATTTTCTCTGAAGTTTTTGAGATTGAATACCTCACCTATATATGATATATAGGGCGAAGTAAGCCCCATCTTTTGATACCAGTTTGGTTTACCTTGCTTCAAGGTCAAGGTCACAGGAGCTCTTCAAAGTTGGATTGTATACATATTTTGAAGTGACCTTGACCCTGAACTATGGAAGATAACTGTTTCAAACTTAAAAATTATGTGGGGCACATGTTATGCTTTCATCATGAGACACATTTGGTCACATATGATCAAGGTCAAGGTCACTTTGACCCTTATGAAATGTGACCAAAATAAGGTAGTGAACCACTAAAAGTGACCGTATCTCATGGTAGAAAGAGCCAATAAGCACCATTGTACTTCCTATGTCTTGAATTAACAGCTTTGTGTTGCATGACCTTGGATGACCTTGACCTTGGGTCAAGGTCACATGTATTTTGGTAGGAAAAATGTGTAAAGCAGTTCTTAATGTATGTTAAAGGTCAAGGTCAAGCATGTGAGTCGTATGGGCTTTGCCCTTCTTGTTTTGTATTGGTCAGGCTTAATGCCCTTCGGACCATGCACCCATACATACATGCGTGTGTACCTGTGTGTGCATGTGTACACTGTACATGTGAGTGTGTGTGTGCCCTTGGTGTTTGTGGCTCTGTCTGTTAGGCCCTGTGGGTGTTGGTTTGTGTTTTTTTCATGAGGTTTTTAAATGATTATTTTATTGGACATAATAATCAATCAATCAATCAATGAGTCTTATATGAGTCTTATATCGCGCATATTCCGTGGGTACAGTTCTAGGCGCTCTGCAGTGATGCCGTGTGAGATGAAATTTTATACGGCCAGTAGATTGCAGCCATTTCGGCGCATATTTACCTTTCACGGCCTATTATTCCAAGTCACACGGGTATAGGTAGACAATTATTAACTGTGCCTAAGCAATTTTACCAGGAAAGACCCTTTTGTCAATCGTGGGATCTTTAACGTGCACACCCAATGTAGTGTACACGGGGGGGGGGGGGGGGGGGGGGGGGGTTCGGACACCGAAGAGAGTCTGCACACAAAGTTGACTCTGTGAAATAAATTTCCGCCGAACCTGGGATCGAACTCACGCTGACAGCGGCCAACTGAATACAAATCCAGCGCGCTACCAACTGAGCTATATCCCCGCCAATAATAATATATGCATTGTGTTTTTGAAAGTATTGTACATTTTTTTTAATTGCTCATTTTATTTATGTTTTACATTTTGTGAATCAGCATTGAGGCTACGTTCATACTGCAACTGTGCCAAGCAGAACACAGGCAGGTGGTGCTTCTTCTCTTGATCTAACTTCTATAAGCAGGTAGTTGTATGTTTATATCCAGCAGTTAATAGTACACACAGAATAAAAATCCCCATGCATGGTCTCACATCCACACACAAAATCAGGAATGCATGCAATTTGTTATACATGAAGTGTATTTATTATTTATGAAAAAGCCAAACAAAGTAATAGGTCAGTCAGTTGATAGTTTATATGATCTGTAAACGATGAAAAAAAGACAGTTGCAATCCATCTTATTGTGCAATTGAAGATTGATCGATTCCAAAACAGGTTTATGGGGAAAACGTTGATTGTGAAGTTTCTTTGTTTTCTCGATACAATATGTATGCTGTTTGTTACTTTATGAATATAATCTTGCCTTAAACACAACAATACTTGTTGCCTGTTTACTTGTTTCATAACTATGATAAGTTAGTACAGGTGGAGCAAATTAATGCTGAATTAATTTCATTATCAGACTCGGTGATATTCTCAATGACATTGTACGACTTCTTTCCTAATTTGTATATACATGTACCTTGGATCTATTATGTACATGTACTGTCTGTCAGTGTTATTTTAGGTTCAGTGTACTTAACGATCTAAAAATGATTGACCTGAATAATTTTTAGCCACGGTGGTCAGCCTATATACCTGG